>NW_015548244.1:333729-358219 GCF_001515605.1 Sinocyclocheilus anshuiensis | reverse complement strand
ACACACACACACACTCTCTCTCTCGCTCTCTCTCTCACACACACACACACACCTCGTTTAACACTGTCTGCTGGATGTTCCCTGTTCAAATGGCCTATAAATACACACTGACTGCCAAAATGACATTAATCTTGTGCTTTTCTTCTCCTCAGGTGATGAAGAATATGTGCAAGCAGGGATACAGAGATGCTTTACACTTCCTCTAGAAAAACGGTGAGTTGTTTGCAAATGTTTCAGTGAGCAGATTTTTTTTTTTTTTTTTTTTTTTTTTTTTTTTTTTTTTTTTTTTTTTTTTTTTTTTTTTTTTTTTTTTTTTTTACGTCAGCGTATTTCACCAAACCAAACAGTTTATTTACTCCTGGATATGGGCAGGTATTGCAGTTATCACAGGATGTTTATGGAATGGCATTTATTATCTGTCTGCTGGCCTACAGCTGTGCTGCTGAAGATTATTATTTTTATCAGGCTGATGCCGAAGAGTTTCACTGGTGTTAGAGAGACCTCTAGTGACCAATACTGACATTACAGATCATAAAAGATATATATATACACCCACACATATATAATTGTAGATCATATTATTCTATATATTTAATATTACACAGACATACACACACATACTGATTATAATTATATATATAATTATGTATAATGTATTTTTAAAATATTTATGAATTTAGTTTATACATTTTATTTTTAAAATATTATTATATAACTTTATATAATATAAATTAAATATAATTCTATATATTTCATTATTGATCTTTTTAACCTTAAATATACAATTAATTATGTTTAATTATTTTTGATTAATTACTTATTAATTACATTTTTTTTAATTTACATATATAATTTATTAATGTATACATATTTTTCAAATATAATTAATATATTAATGCATTGCATGTAAAGAAGAAATGACGTGAATTTGTGCATTTTAATGTGTTTGAAAGACAAAAGCCTTCCAAAGACATAGTAATACATGGTTACATAACCCACTGACCGATAATTCATATAGAAATTAGTGTGTTCATCAGCAATTGATGCAATGTTGAAATATTGAGAAAACACTTCTTAAAACTGAAATGATTTTGGTCAAATGCTATGTGGCCTCTCAATTTACTGTGTATTTATGGCCACGTGGTCTTTGTGTGAATGGTCTGGAAGACTTTCTGAATGTATATAAGTGGTAAGCTATTTTAGAAAATAACATTTAAAATATGAAAAAGAGGAATTAAGGGGAATCAGTAAATTATGTATAATGTATTGCCATTGTGTGAATAATATGTAATCAATAAAAAGTAACTGTAGTCTGATTCCGAGTATTTTAAAATGTAATTTAATCTAATTGCAAGTACTTCATTTTTGGAATCTGATTACGTAATCCAGATTACATGTTAATCAGTTACTACCCAGCTCTCTCTCTATCTATCTATCTATCTATCTATCTATCTATCTATATATCTATCTATCTATCTATCTATATATATAACACCCAATAAATGTCATCAGTACAACTTGTGTATTGTACTCCAAGTAACTGAGTAGATTGTTGTGAACCTTCTCTATAAGATTCATCTCAGATCTCTTCCTCGCTGTGTGTATGAGTGTGTTTCAGGTCTGTTACAGTATGGAGGTCCACATCGTATGCTGGCCGTAGCTGATGGAGGGCCTGAGGAAGAGTCTGACAGTGAGGATGATGAAGAGACAGAGAGCAGAGAGGACAGAGAAACACAGGATCACTCCGGCATCGAGGAACACATCTTTGAACAACTTCCTCCGAGAGTACATAAAGATACTGACAGACAACAGGACTGTGCTGACTATTCTGGTATTCTCTGAAGTACCTTTGTGATGTGTTAGAGGTTGACTCTGTGTTGTTGTTCCTGTAGGGAGAGGCGGAGTCTGGTGCAGTCGCTAAGCAACATGCTGCCCGTCAGAATGGCATCTGCCATCCTGTTACTGTACACACTTCCTCTGGAATCAGCTCTGTCACTGAGCGTCAGGTGAAGACTTTATGGACACTGCTGATATTGTCAGAGCAGGTGTTCATGCAATACTCATCTGATATCGAATGTAACTTTTTGGAAAAAGTAATTCAGGTATTAATAAATTCATGGTATAAACTTGAAAAAAGAAATAAATAATGTACATGTTACACAATGTAAACATTTTTTTTTATTATGTTATATATTATTTTTGTTTACGCTGGTGATTGTCATCACAATTTGAAATCTCTTTAATTGAACTCTTTCTCTCAGACTGTTGGAGTGGTTGCCAGACATTCAGGAGGATGTGGGCTGGATGAAGGAGCAGAGTGTTTTATCACACGCGGGGAGGAGTGTGTCACAGCAGGTGTCTGCACGGTGAGAGACAACACAAACACAGACTCCGAGAGGACAGTCTGACCAGAAGCTCAATCTCCAAATCATTTAATATCATGGTAGCAGTATACAGTGGGTACGGAAAGTATTCAGACCCCCTTAAAATATATATAATTACATAAACATAAATATAAAATTAAAAGAGAAAAATCTTTTTATATAGATCATATTTTTTAACAAGTCTTACTAAAAAAGCAAAAAAAAAAAAAATTTTATAAGTCATATGTAAGTACATTTATTACAAGAATGTTTAATCTTAGAATGTTCCAATTCCAATGCCTAATCAATTCAAATTCGCACTCATTGATTAAAAAGGAGCCTAAAATGCTCAACCCTACTTAATAGACAACATTTTCAAAAATGTAACCGGAAGCTTTTACTTTTCTTTCTCTCTCAGCTTTTCATCTCAGCTGGAATTGAAACATTCCCAGTCTGTCCCGGCCAGCTTCAGTGTGGCACGTCTGCTCCCGGGCTGGGTCTACGGGGGCAGCTCCACAGTCCTGGATGCCATGCTGCGATTGGACCAGTACCAGCGCCAACTCCTGCCAGGCCTTTTCTGTGTCAGTCTGGACCTCCGAGGGTCTTTCACCACCAGTTCGGCTCACCCCAGTGCCTCCAGCTCCCTGAGCCACCAAGACGCAATGGAGGGTCTTACCATGCGTCCCATCAGAGCCCTGAACACCAGCCTGCTCCCTTAACCTCTGGGCCTGAGAGACCATTATATCCCACAATGCACTGTGATGATGCCGAGGAACCTTGAGTAGAACATTTCAGTGCCTGATGGGTAGCATCAGCAGAAAGAAAGCAAATGCTTTGCAAATCTTTGTGAGAAGTTTGAGTTTCGAATTTTTTAAAGCACAGATTTTAATGTCCATGACCATAGTAAATTATATATATATATATATATATATATATACATGAATCACATCAGTAGCATTGCATAAGCAGAAGTTCATCCACCTAGAAAATTGGTCTCACCTCAAAAACATCCTTTACAGCGAAATAATACACTTTCTGATGAATGTAAGTGCTTTACCAAAAATACAAGCTTCACATTTGTTGCTTACTTCCATTGTAAGTGTGTTACTGTATTTACTGAAGAACAGGACAAAACTTGAGCTTAATCTGTATTAAACCAGGAACAGTCCTTTAAGACGGATCAGAAAGAAACGGAATTTCCCTCAGAATGTCCTTGGATGTGTCTCTCGTGTCCTGGTTCATCAGTATTTATGTTTTGAAGGCACCTCAGCATAGTTTTAAACCCGAAAAAGTCAAGTGATCCGGATTGAGGCGGTTTCTGAAGGTTTATGCATGTAGACTGATTCAAAGCAAACCAAGTGACCATATGCTCTGGCAATGCTGCTACCGTACTGTACTTGTACTGTCATGTTTTTATGTGTAAAGCATATTTCTTGCTACTTTTTGTACTTGTTGTAAATGCACCATCTTGTTTTTTATTTTTTTCTTATTTGGAATGGTTTCCAGACGCAGATTAAGGTTAGTTCTGGGCTAAACTAATCCGTTAATCTATTGTAAATGCTTCAAAATCTGGGATTTGGCTTTTAGTGTGAGCCAGACCGTAAAATACACCTCCTAATCTGCATTTCTGCTCAGTTACAGTATTCTAATGTAAATGTTTAACAGACCTAATACATTTTTGACTTAGAATTCAACTGTATTTAGGGTTTATTGAAGATGTATTCGCTTAAAATAACTCTTTAATGGGTTTTTTTCAGTATGTCAGCACAGAATAACTTTGTTATAACATTTTTTCACATGCTAGGTAGTTTTGAAGCTTAAAAGGTTCTCCTGTGCGCCTCCTTTTTTGGCCTTTATTTTCTTTTAGTCTTATATTTGCCATTGCTGTTCCAAACTGTACGTGTCTGGGGAAGCTTTGCAAACATCTCCTGACTTTTACAGCGCTGCTTTTATAGGAAAGCGATCCGCTATCCATTACATTACAGCTCCGACAGAAAGTCAAATTCAAGTGCGTGGGAGCTATTGCGTCATCACGACCCTGCGTTTCTATTGGCTGATTAAGTTGCGCCCGACTCCGCCCCTCCGCTGTTCCTCTTTTCGCGGCCGACAGAGGGCGCGACTTGTTGCTCCTCTCCGGTCTGATTCCTTTGAGTGAATCGGTTCATTTGAACGATTAATTTCAGTGAATACTCCAGTTGAGCTATTGCTGGGCGTTTTTTGTTGTTGTTGTAAAATCGCTGATTACCAGAGCTGGGTAGTAACTGATTACATGTAATCAGATTCCAAAAATTACTAAGTAGGCCTACTTGTAATTAGATTAAATTACATTTTAAAATACTCGGAATCAGACTACAGTTAATTTTTTATTGATTACATGATTACATATTATTCACACAATAGCAAATAAATTATTCATAATTTATTGATTCTCCCTAATCACTTTTTTTCATCTTTTAAATGCTCCTTTCTAAAATAGCCTACCGCTTATATACATTCATAAAGTCTTCCAGTTTCACACAAAGACCATACTTACACAGCATTTGACTACAAAATGTGTTTTCTCAATATTTCAACATTGCATTAACGAACACACTCAGTTTGTATTTGCATGATCACTCAGTGGGTTATATAACCATGTATTACTATGTCTTTGGAAGGCTTTTGTCTTTCAAATGCACAAATTCACGTTATTTCTTATTTACATGTAATGCAGGTATTCCCAAACTTTTTTTATCATCTGAACCTCTTTCGCCTAATATATTTACTTTAAGTACCCCTGAGATTTGAAAATAAATATTTCAGTAATTAAGTATCACATTTGCATGTTCACGGTTAATGCAGGTAGACAAATAAAATATTGAGTTTTTTAGTAAGTGTTTTGTTTTGATTGATGTTATTTTAAGATGATTTATTTTAATTTTACGTTTTTATGATTTAATTAATTATAAGCTTTTCATTAAACTCACGAGCCCCCTGCAGTTCCTTTTTGAACCCCAGTTTGGGAAACCTTTATAATGTAATGTTTAATGTCGTAAATAACAACGAATGGAACATATTTTATTTTTCTTTGCATTTTTATATCAATATGGTACAAAATTGTCCTATTTAAATCACTGTCATAAACAAGTTAGGCCAAAAGTCATTTAAAAGTAATTAAAAAGTAGTCTGATTATATTACCTAAAATGTGTAATCTAATGGATTACGTTACTAACTACAATTTTTGTCATGTATTTTGGAATCAGTAATGGACTACGATTTGTAAGTAATCTAGCTCTGCTGATTACTTGTATATTATTATCAGTGTTGGGGAAAGTTACTTTTAAAAGTAATGCATTACAATATTGCGTTACTCCATAAAAAAGTAACTAATTACGTTACTCAGTTACTTTTGATGGAAAGTAATGCGTTACGTTACTTTTGCGTTACTTTTAAAATCTGGACAGGGCTTGCTTGTTTGTTTTAAAATAGTTATATTTTTGGCAAATATAAAAGCCTTTTCACACCAAAAGTGAAATGAATAAGCCTCAGGCTGAAGGGAAAGTAAATTTACGTCCGTACAGCAGAATGCAGAAGAAGAAATTTCAACACTTCAGAAATAAAAAAAGACACAAATGTTCGTCTAGAGTTATTTGTGCTTATTAGTACGGTTGAACTGGATCAGTAAATTAAAAAGTAATGCGTTACTTTACTAGTTACTTGAAAAAAGTAATCTGATTACGTAACTCGCGTTACCTGTAATGCGTTACCTCCAACACTGATTATTATGTCGTTGACACCATTATTCTCATCTCTAGTGTGTGAATTATTCAATCATTTTAATGGGGGCGACTTTTATATGGATTTATTGTAGTAATGGTAGATTGGTTTGAACTGTAAAAAATGTCAGGTGTTGATAAACTATTAAAAATAGATAATATAGAGTAGCCTATTTATGTTTTGTGAACCTCCTCAGCGATTCGCTTCGTCCGATTCCGATTGATTCACAAACAGGAATCAGTCAGAGTGAATCGTTCGAAAGAGTCTGTTCAAAAGAACGATTCGTACGTGAATCGGACATCACTTGTCTGATGAACTGAAACTCCCCGGGAGAGAGCGAGGGAGGAAGATGGCGGCCACTGACCGTTCCCGGTCCGAAGCGGCAAAGCAGCGGCGGCAGGATCAGCTGCAGCGGTGGCAAGGCTCGGAGACGGATCGGACCGGGGCGGAGGCGAGGAGCCAGTCCTCCGCTCCCGGAAACCGACGGGCCCGAGTGCGCTTCGCCCAGGGCGCCGTGTTCATGGCCGCCTGCTCCGCCGGAGACCGGGAGGAGGTGGCGGAGCTCCTGCGACAGGGAGCAGATATCAACCACGCCAATATAGACGGGCTGACGGCGCTGCATCAGGTACCCGGAGCACGCTTGATTGTTCACACTGAAGTTTGACTCGGTTTGGAAACTTCTGCGAAAGTTCACAAACTTTTCTGGGCGCCGTTCTCAACTTGTGTGGTCGATGTCTAGAGATGATAAACAGGAGAAATCTCTTAAAAATCTAGTTTATGTCTGCCAAAATCTTTAGAAATGCTATCTTTGTGTTCGTATTTCATACATTTTTGAAAAAAAAAAAAAAACATACTGTTTTATACAAAAAATATGACGTTTAAAAATATCAATTATGTAAGCATCAAGTAAAAAGTAGTGAAATACTAAAATACATTGTGTGTACACAATTTAATTATTGTTTTTAAACATATTTGAGTCAGATTATTAGTGTTTTTTGGGTTTGACCCAAACAAAAGATGGCTTTTCATGAAGTTATAATATGTGTTATTAATAAAAACTTAAAGGGGGTCATATGATGTGATTTCAAGTTTTCTTTTCTCTTTGGTTACATTTCCGACAAGTGCTTGCAGCGTTCGGCCAATCACAATGCACTGGGTCAGCTGGCCAATCAGAGCAGACTGCGCTTGTCGGAAGGAGGGACTTTGTAGAAAATGAAGCGTTTGAGAGAGGCGGGGCATAGAGGACCTACAATAATGTACAGTATTTGAAAAATAATGTGTTTTTTGAACATTAAAGCATGTCAACATATTCTGTCACACCAAATACACAAAATAATGATCTTTAAAAAAGCATCATATGACCCCTTTAAACTTGACTAGGGTCTAAAGGGGTCTTCTCTGTTTTACGGGTTTGTTGTCACATGACCAACAACAACAAAAAAGGTTTCCTGCATGTTGGTTAGTCCACACTGACTTCGATTTGGTGGATGACAGATTTTCAAATGTTTATATTTTGAAACAAAATTGGTGCCTTTTTTAAATTATAATTTTAATATTAAAAAATTCCCCAAAAATGTCCCCAGTTTGTAAGAAATTTCAGTTACACCTTGTAGACATTTTTATGAAAACCTGTTTCCGCCAAGGGAAAAAATAAAATAAAATAAAATAAAATAAAAAAGGTAAGTGAACAATTCTAGGGTTGGGCAGATACAACGATGTTGAGCCGACATCGTGATTCCCCCCCATTAACCACCTCCCAGCAATCTGCCGCATCCCAATACTGTGTTCGGGAAGAAAATGACGTGTATACACAACCCCTAAAGGGAATAAATACGAGATGGGAGGAAATTACATATTTGAATAATTTCTCTCGCAGTTATATTATTGGGTAATTATACTGTATATAAATTGCTGTCGTCAGGGAGCCGCTGTTATGCCTGGCAATGAAACTGCTTTTAAATGTACGATCGCTTTTTAGTTTCACTTTCACTTTCCAGATTTGCGATAGCACGTACTCTGTTTATACTATAAAGCGCAGTACTTGCCACACATTTGACAAGATTAGATGTTTGTCAGTGGTGCTGAGGATCCTTGCCACACATTTTACAAGATTATATGTTTGTCAGTGGTACTGAGGATCTGCAAATCATTCGCCATCGTCCTCAGTAATCTCTCCTTACTCCGTGGTAACTGGTAAGTAAATTTTATGTACTGTAATGTAACAGGCAACCATTAGCAATCGTTTTCTGAATACGGATTCACGCTTCGGGCACACCCCCTAACTTTCCTCACAATTCTGAGAAGAAAAGTCGAAATTGAGATAAGTCACAATTACCTTTTTTTTTCTTTTTTTTTTTTTTTTTCTTTGGCGGAAACAAAAAACAGAATTGTGAGACGTAAAGTCAGAATTTTAAGAAAACTGTCAGAATTGCGAGATATAAATGTCAGAGTTTATATCTCACAATGCTGACTTTTTCTCTCAGAACTGCAAGAAACGGTCTGAATTGTGAGGTAAAAATTCACAATTACCTTTTTTATTTGTTTAATTTATTTTTTATTCCATTATTTATTATTCTCATATATTTTGACCTAAAGCTGCACAAAAAAACTTTTACAAAAGGTGTATTCAAGCCGTTTTTTTGTATAATTCTAAATGCATTTTTGATCATAATAGATCCTAATATAAATGAGCATTATTGATCCAGATACAACATATCAAACATCCTAAAAAGTATTGTTGGGTTATACTAGTTCATTATAACAGACTTATTAAAGTGGTGATTTAAACCTGAAGTCACTTTGAAACCTTGTCGCAAACTGTACAAATTTTTTTTAAATCCCTAAAGTCTAGAAATACATTGGCTGTTTTGGGTCTGAATGCCCAAAGTCTGGTATTTTGACATGTTTATGTACTATTATAATATCAGAAACTGTATTTCCAGGACATATTTAGTTTTAGCGGTGTTGTTTTGCGCTAAGGCCAGTTGTTGGGTTGCCTTGCTGGTGTGGTTTTGGTTCTGGACGGGAATAGTTGTGTTCCTCTGGCGCAGATGGATCTGGACTCTCTGTGTAGTTGTTTAGGGTAGCTGATGCTGTTTTAATGACGGCCCATCCCGTTTAATGTGGCTCCTGCCCACTTCTGACTCCACCGTCCCAGCATCCAGACTGACCTGGCAGAGCAAGACTTCCCTCATAGCTTCAGAGCTGCTTCAGAGAATGGCTGGAATTCACGCCGGCCCTTTTCATTCAGTGTTTGTTTTTGTTCTTTTTTTCTTTCTTCCTCTCAGCTGTGTATGTTTTTTTTTTTTTAATTACACGGTTATTTTCGGCTTTTGTTGTCTCATCCTTTTGTTTCGACAGTACAGTTTTCCTCAGAAACCAGCTAATCCTGATCTAGAGCTTTAAAAGGGGAAAAAGCCTGTTTTTAGTTGAAAAATGATAGTATGTTTGAGGAGATAAGTCACAATTTCCTTTTTTTTTTTTTTTTTTTTTTTTTTTTCTTTGGCGGAAACAAAAAACAGAATTGTGAGACGTAAAGTCAGAATTTTAAGAAAACTGTCAGAATTGCGAGATATAAATGTCAGAGTTTATATCTCACAATGCTGACTTTTTCTCTCAGAACTGCAAGAAACGGTCTGAATTGTGAGGTAAAAATTCACAATTACCTTTTTTATTTGTTTAATTTATTTTTTATTCCATTATTTATTATTCTCATATATTTTGACCTAAAGCTGCACAAAAAAACTTTTACAAAAGGTGTATTCAAGCCGTTTTTTTGTATAATTCTAAATGCATTTTTGATCATAATAGATCCTAATATAAATGAGCATTATTGATCCAGATACAACATATCAAACATCCTAAAAAGTATTGTTGGGTTATACTAGTTCATTATAACAGACTTATTAAAGTGGTGATTTAAACCTGAAGTCACTTTGAAACCTTGTCGCAAACTGTACAAATTTTTTTTAAATCCCTAAAGTCTAGAAATACATTGGCTGTTTTGGGTCTGAATGCCCAAAGTCTGGTATTTTGACATGTTTATGTACTATTATAATATCAGAAACTGTATTTCCAGGACATATTTAGTTTTAGCGGTGTTGTTTTGCGCTAAGGCCAGTTGTTGGGTTGCCTTGCTGGTGTGGTTTTGGTTCTGGACGGGAATAGTTGTGTTCCTCTGGCGCAGATGGATCTGGACTCTCTGTGTAGTTGTTTAGGGTAGCTGATGCTGTTTTAATGACGGCCCATCCCGTTTAATGTGGCTCCTGCCCACTTCTGACTCCACCGTCCCAGCATCCAGACTGACCTGGCAGAGCAAGACTTCCCTCATAGCTTCAGAGCTGCTTCAGAGAATGGCTGGAATTCACGCCGGCCCTTTTCATTCAGTGTTTGTTTTTGTTCTTTTTTTCTTTCTTCCTCTCAGCTGTGTATGTTTTTTTTTTTTTAATTACACGGTTATTTTCGGCTTTTGTTGTCTCATCCTTTTGTTTCGACAGTACAGTTTTCCTCAGAAACCAGCTAATCCTGATCTAGAGCTTTAAAAGGGGAAAAAGCCTGTTTTTAGTTGAAAAATGATAGTATGTTTGAGGTTATGTGGATGTCTGTCTTGAATCTATTATAACAAGCTTCTGTTGAAGAGAGCCACTTAAAAAACTGCAGAAGGTTTTGCTCAAATCCACTCTAGCCTTGAAAAAATATGAAGTGCATGCTTTTTTGATTCAGACCGGTGGTCATGTGGCGAGAGCAGCTATTGGCTGCCGCTCTGCTGATGTCATGAATGTGTTTGTAGGAAGCTCAGATTTGATGTCATTGGGAAGTTCTGTGGAACAGCTTTGAGTCTCACGTGAGCTCTTCTAAATGAATGTAGTCACCTGTGTTTGCATGCATTCTCTAATCTAACGCAGAACCAGGAACATGTTCAAGTCATATTTCTATGGAAGCCCGTTTCCGCCACAGGAAAAAAAAATAAAAAAGACAATTATGATTTCATTTCACAATGAGAATAAAGTTGTGAGATATGTTTTTCTCATAATTCAGAGTTTACAACTTGCAGTTCTGACTTTTTGTTGTTGTTGTTAGAATTCTGACTTTGTCTCAGAATTGTGAGATATACACTTTTTTTATCCTGTGGCAGAAACAAGATTCCATATATATCACCCCAAAATAGAAGGAAATAATAAAATATTTAGCAAGTTTTATCATAATAAATAAATACACACACACACACACACACACATATATATAAAAGAGTCTTTTTAGGACCTTTAG
This sequence comes from Sinocyclocheilus anshuiensis, assembly GCF_001515605.1. Lineage (NCBI taxonomy): Eukaryota > Metazoa > Chordata > Actinopteri > Cypriniformes > Cyprinidae > Sinocyclocheilus > Sinocyclocheilus anshuiensis. Next base: position 346,831 of record NW_015548244.1, on the reverse strand, counting down.
GATTTTTTTGGCATTTTTATGACAGTTAAGCACATTTTACTCTCAAATTTTTATTTCCACAATGCAATAAATAATGAGAAATATTATTTATGTAATAAAGTATACATCATGATAGTCTATATCAGGGGTGTCCAAACTCGGTCCTGGAGGGCCGGTGTCCTGAAGAGTTTAGCTCCAACCCTAATTAAACACACCTGAACCAGCTAATCAAGCTCTTAGGCATACTTGAAACTTAAAGGCAGGTGTGTTGAGGCAAGTTGGAGCTAAACTCTGCAGGACACCGGCCCTCCAGGACCGAGTTTGGGCACCCCTGGTTTATATTGTACTGCATTTAATTTGAAATTTAATTTATTAAAATATTGGAAATTAATTACAATTATTTTAACAAAGAATTGTAAATATTTTAATTTTAATTTGTAGTATTTAATTACTGTGTGATCTAAAAATAGACTATATGTATAAATTAAATTAATAATTCATTATAAATAATTAAATATTAATATTTGTTTAGGTTTTTATATTTAATTTATATAAAAAGTTATTTGATTATGTTTAAAGAAAATGTATAAATGAAGTAAAAAAAATGATATATATAAAATGATATATATAAAATGATATATATAAAATAAAATGTTATATATAGATACTCTAGATCTATTGGTTTTATCACATCAACTACAAAAGATATTGAATTTTTAGGTTAGATTTATGAGATACAGAAGTTTGTTTCTGTCAGCATATCTTAGTGTGCACTCTGTGTTGCCATGACATGGATATGCAGAATTATATGAGAGCATAAAATAAAATGAAACCGGAGTTTCTTGATTACTTGCACTGTTACTCTGACTGATTAGCCTGGGAACATATAATTATATTGATAATTTGGGTATTTTTATTTATATTCAGATTGAATTTTTGTATTGTATATTCGTGTTATTTTATTATTGAGAAACTATTATAGGTTTTCTATTCAATTTTAGTACATCAATTTAAACTAAATAAAATAAAAACTTAAAGTAAAAATTGTTTTTTTTAAATATTTTATAGTATTACAGTTAACATTCATTTTAAGTAATGAAAATGGATTTAGTTTTAGTTAACTACATTCATATTCATATTTATAGTATGTCTTTATTGTAATAATCGTTGCATGTGTGATGATGCTTTGTCGCTGCTCATCCCGATCTCAGTCCTGTTGTCCTGTTGTTGCTCAGTAACAGGAATTAAATATAGTCAGTGCTCTTGTAAGTTTTTCCATGCCTTCCATCCAAAGGCTTTCTCTCTCTGTCGTTCTCCAGTGAGCGCATGGAAAACATTCTTCATGCAGTACAAGCGGTTGTTGTCATAGGCAAAGGGCAGTCGCTCTCTGACTCATATATATATACACACACACACACACACACACACACACACACTCTCTCTCTCATTCAGGGACCCCATCGAGAACTTCACACCTTCTCCATACAGAAGGTTCCCAGTGTTCTTCAGAAACCAACACAAAGACACACAATGAAGAAGGGGTCAGGAACAGAGCGGCCTTCTGTTCTGCTGCACACAGAGAGCAGAGCGAGCGCAGCGTATGTGGAGATTTCTATAGGCACTCCCCTGGGAGCCACTCGCTTTGGCTGAGGCCTTTTTTTCCCCTCAAAACCTCTTCGCGTCATGCCTAAAAACACACATTTTATCAGTGGTAGAATCACTGTAACGTGGCCTGTCTGCTGTTTGCAGCAGCATAATGCTTGCCGATTATTACAGACATGTTTGACAAGCTACTTGATTTAAAGTAGATAAACAATGTACAAGCTGCACTACAATATACTAAGAAACAGTGTTTTAGTTACATAGATATCATAAATATTAAATATGATAGCTACTCTATATAAATAAAAATACAATTAAAAAGTGGCCTTTTGAATAGCTTCAATGTTGATGGCTACTTCTTGTTAGTAACTTTATATTTGGTGAGAATTTGTAATGTTTTTTGAATTAAGTGTCTTCTGCTCACCAAGGCTGCATTTATTTGATCTAAATTACAGTAATATTGTGAAATATTGTTACAATTTAAAATAACTTTTCTATTTGAATATATTTACAAATATTTTTTCTGTAATGCAAAACTGAATTTTCAGCATCATTACTCTAGTTTTGCTGCTCACAAAACATTTCTTACTAATATCAAAGTTGAAAATTGAAAATTGCTGCTTAATATTTTTGTGGAAACAGTGATACTGTTGTTTTTCCCCCAAAAGAACAGCATTTATTTGAATCTTTTGTAACTTCATGAATGTCTTTACTATCACATTTGATCAATTTAATGTGCCCTTGCTGAATAAAAGTATTAATAAAAATTACATTACATTAGTTACTTAACTTGCTGACTTTATTTACTTTACTTAGTTGCTTAATAAATTCTAATTAGTTTATTTACTAACCCAGGTCAGGTTGACCGTTCAATTACTTACTTTACTTACTTTACTTTATAAATTCGTCTGACTTTACTTACAAACTCAGGTCAGGTTGACCGTTCAATTACTTACTTTACTTACTTTACTTTATAAATTCGTCTGACTTTACTTACAAACTCAGCATTGAATGGGTTTGCACTCGACTACAACAGAGATTGTATTTCTTACATAGGTTACGTCTCTATGGAGTAAACAAGAATCTTATGTTGCTGTTTTATAAAGCTAAAATAAAATAAAGTTTTAGAAAGTATTGTCGGGTATGGTTTTACAGTATGGTTTGGTAACCTGTCAGCACAGTTTAAATCTAAGTTGACGCACCTGTTATTGACAGCATGGAGAATTGTTGGGCATGGTGAACATTTTAACCTTCAAGATTTATATGAGGAATGTGTTCTTAATCAGGTAGAGAGGATTCTTGGTGATCAAACTCATTTCTTGTATTTACAATATGAACTACTTCCCTCTGGTAGAAGATATAGAATCCCAATGTGTAAGTTAAATCGATATAAGAATTCCTTTGTACCTGTATCGGTGCGGTTGTATAACAAGAGTTCATCTTGATTTTATTTTCATGATTTTACTTAATTTTGTTTTTATATGTTTATTGTATGTCTGCAGCAACATGTAGTCCATAACAATTTTCCTCTTGAGGACAATAAATTATACTACTACTACTACTACTTTGGTTACAAACTCAGGTCAAGTTGACCATTAAATTACTTACTTTACTTACTTTACTTTATAAATTCATCTGACTTTACTTACAAACTCAGGTTAGGTTGACCGTTCCTCTATACACACACACACACACACACACACACACACACACACACGTCACTCTCCTCCGTCTCAGATTGAGTTACAGCGATGGTTTACCTTCTAATGATCCTAAAGTAAACAGCCGTTCGGTGCACAGATGGACGGGCAGGAGGGAGGATTGTGAGCAGATCTTCTGTTAAAGGTTCCTCAGAAGAAAGACGGCTTTAGTCAGTTCTTGGCATGTACATTTTACATCTATTTCAGCAATGCAGTTGTTAATATTTGCAAAATTTGTAATCATTTATGGAAAGTGTAGTTTTTTTTTTGTGCCAATTTGTGTTTTGTTTAATGAAAACGTAGTATATGCTAGAACACTTCATAGCATATTAAATTACTATATTAATAAATGTAATGAATTTTGGAATGTCTGGACACTGCTTGTCCTGGCTCATATTCATTTTCATATTTATGAAATGGAGAGTTCTGGTCGAAATGCTGGTTGGTTAGTACATCTTTCTAGTTTAATTATATTGCTTATTTTATTTATTTATATTAATTATTATTATAAATATTTTTCATATTTATATTCCTGTTAGTATGGATGCAAAAATATATCAGTTTTCATTGATAAGTAAATAAATATAAAAATAAAATACAATAAAGGGTTAAATTTATCTTGTAATCTTCCGCTATGCCTTTAAATATAGTACAATATCAGTAAAACATTCAAATATACAAAATCAGCAGTTAGTTACTGTAGTTACTTTGGTTACTAACTCAGGTCAGGTTGACCATTAAATTACTTACTTTACTTACTTTACTTACAAACTCAGGTCAGGTTGACCTGTTCAATTACTTAATTTACTTAGTTACTTTAGTTACTTTGGTTACAAAAGTTCTGTGAAAGGCATTAGCTTTGTTGTTTTGCTAATACTTCAAAATTAACCTGTGAATGTCTGTGGGTGAGCACGTCTTCGCCATTCAAAATAAAAAAGCGCACTTTTTCATTTTATAATGCCGTCTTATTGCTCTTCTTCCTAGTAGGTGCATTTTAAAAATGTTTACCCGATGAATCCTGGACTCCTGCTCAAAATGATAAATTTATATAAGGACAGCTACAAAAAAAAAACACAGTTGTCGTTCCATCCTGATGGATGACATGCGTGACAGCTAAGTGGAATCCCGGAAAATAAACCGTGGAACTTTGACCAATGAGAGGACAGTTTACTCGCGCGTGGCTTGTATTAACAAATTTGGTCTGTTTAGAAATTTTGCCATGTGAAAGCGAACCGCACCAAGAATAAAAAGCAACATTGTAATAATTTTAATCCCTGTTTCGGAACAAAGCAATCGATCTACAGGTGTGAAAGCACCCTTAGTTACTTTAGTTACTTTGGTTACAAACTCAGGTCAGGTTGACCGTTCAATTACTTAATTTACTTAGTTACTTTAGTTACTTTGGTTACTAACTCAGGTCAGGTTGACCATTAAATTACTTGCTTTACTTACTAACTCAGGTCAGGTTGACCGTTCAGTTACTTAATTTACTTACTTTACTTACAAACTCAGGTCAGGTTGACCGTTCAATTACTTAATTTACTTAGTTACTGTAGTTACTTTGGTTACTAACTCAGGTCAGGTTGACCATTAAATTACTTGCTTTACTTACTAACTCAGGTCAGGTTGACCGTTCAATTACTTAATTTACTTACTTACTTTACTTACAAACTCAGGTCAGGTTGACTGCATCAAACTAAATGCACTAAATACAACAATCTAAACAACTTCATTTATTTTATTAAACTTTATGTAAGTATATTTATAATCAGCAGTAGATTTGTGGTAATTGGACTGCAATTATTATTAAAACTTGACATGGATTCAGACATTTTGGACTCAAGAGTACAGACGAATCCACATCATGTGTAACATGAAAGATAAAAAATAAGTAATAACAAAATTATAATAAAAAGACATTAATAAATGTCTCCCACTCATACTCAATTGGTTAAGGACTAGGACTTGTTTTAGACTCGACAAGGTGGACCAAACATTAATCAGCAGTACTTGACAATAGGCTTGCTGCGATAGACGGTGCTGATGGTGATACCGGTTTTAAGCTGCAACACCGGTTACGTCACTTGTCCACCGCGGCACTGACCCCCACCATCGTTTTGATTTTTTATAGTAATAAAAATCATTTAGTTCAGTAAAAGAACCGACACTACAATTAAAAACTGAACGCGGCTGCTCAATGCAGCGTGCCAAACGACAGTCGCATCACAGATCAGATTTCATTTCTCCAGTGAGGAGAGTGAGTCGAGCTGACTGACAAGAAGAGTGAGGTGAGACAGACAAGACGATCGCGGATGATTTAGTTTCGAAACGAGATGCAAAAGCGCCTGTTTGGCAATATTTTGGATTTTGAAAAGACTGTTGACTTTTGCCGTTTATCTAAGGTGATTTTGGAAGTTTTTTTTAAACATTCGTTTCTTATTTAATTGGTTCCACAGTGTTTGCTGATTTTTACTTTATTTAAACTTTGTGTAATTTATTTATTTTATTTGACATCAAGGTGTATGCCGTGCCTCCAAGCTTTCTAATAAAGTTTTGCTAATAAACGTTCTACGTTTCTTATATATTTGGTTATTATACATGTTTACTTATCCTATTTCCAGTTTTGTAAAGGCTACCTATTTAAACTTTATGTAAGTTATTTGTTATTTTATATTAGGCATAGCCTGCCCTATAGCATGGTGTATTTTTATTTGTTTTGTTAATAAAAGTTCTATGTTTTATATATAGGCTAAAGTGAGTTTGACGTTGTATTTTGTTGTTGCATTCAAGCAATTGATGTCGAACTGCCGCTAATTCAAAAGTGAAAGTAAAATGCGCTTTTAAGCTATTTAAAAGCGAAGGAAAGCGAGGAAAAGAGGGAAAATTCAAACAAACTGAAAACGAGCAATTGCTTTACGCCGAATTGCCACTATTTGAAAGTGAAAGTAAAATGCGCACGCCGCTTTTACAAGCTATTTAAAAGCGAAGGAAAGCGAGGAAAAGAGGGAATGCCCCCGCCCCCACGGTGATACCGGTATTACCTTGAATTTCATTTAAATGAACTGATTTGTTAATTGAATCAAAACTGACAGAGAGACATTGCAGGTGTGTACACTCGGTACCTCCGCTTTCTTAATACAGTTTGATGTTATAAAGTGGTGTTGTAGTGTTCAGTCATGCTGCCGACAGAATAGCTTGTTATTGGAAAAGCTACAGTATTTTGAAAACACATGAGCTACTGTTAAAAAATGTAGTTGAGGGAGTAATGCTGCTGCTTTTAGGACGTTACTCCTCAACCCTGATTACAGCCTGCACATGTACAGTATGTGTACACAGTAATGCATCCATCATGTAAACGCTTCGCTGACTAATTATTGTTTTGCCTGCAGCCAGTGGCAGCTGTGTCTGACTGAAACTCTCGGGACATTAAAACAGATTTCCCATGATGCAACATGACACAGTGTTGTAATGATGTCACTAGGAATGTCATGAAGATTGTCAATAGAGTTATTCAGACACAGAGCGCTCAGCTGATAAGGATTGCATTGTGTTCATTCATTTGCATGTTATGTTTAATATAAGGTCAAAGGTTAAGGGCAGTGTCTTATTTTTGAAAAATACATGTACAGACTTGATTATTAATTATTTAACATTAGGGATGTACCAAGGTTTTTAGAGTTAACAAAACCTAAAACTATATATATAAAAAACATTTTTGTTAAAATAAACGATAACTGAAATCTAATAACATATCAAATCTTACACTTTTTAACTAGTTGCCAAAAAACATTTCTCATTATCATTTAGTTTAACTTGATGCTCTAAAATAACTAAAACTAAAATAAAAATTAATTAAAACTATTTTTTTTACATTTAAAAATAACTCAAAAAGTGGCAAAATCAGAATAAAATATTAAAACTTTAAATAAATAAAAATGATAATTGACAATATAAAAATAAAAACAATTAAAAATATGATTAAAAACTATAATAGTATTTCAATGATACTAAAATGCACACTGGAATGCACAATATATAAGTGACCATATCAGTATTAGCCAATATTAGCATTAATTAAATATTGTTGTTGTTATTTTTATAATATTTTTAAAATGTTTTTAATATTATGTTTCTGAATAGTGTGTCTGAGCCACTGTTGTTTTAGTGTCATTTATATACTGTTATAGTTTTTGTTCATATTTTAATATATATTGTTTATATTATGTTTTTATTTTAATTTTAAAGTTTTAGTAATTTGTTAGTAAATTATTATTTTTTTTATTGTTTTTTATTTATTTATTTATTTTCAGTTAATGTTGATTTTATTTCAAGTAATTGATTTTTATATATTTTTTAATGGTTTTAGTTTTAGTCAAAAATAACAACCCTGGTCCGAACAACATACATTTTTATCATTTTGATTATTAGTCATAACATACATTTTTTTTAATTTTTAGAAGAGAATCTGAGTGGCAAATTTTAATAATCATGGTTAGCAGTGTCATGACTATATTAGAGAATTTCTCTTTGTTATTATTCATGTCTATGTTGATTAAACACATTTTCTGGTTCTGTCCTCAGGCCTGTATTGATGAAAATGCAGATATGGTTGAGTTTCTGGTGGAGAGCGGCAGTGACGTGAACAGAGGAGACAATGAAGGCTGGAGGCCCCTCCACGCCGCAGCCTCCTGCGGCTTCATCCAGATCGCAAAGTCAGTAACGCATTTCCACAATCTAGTGTGCTGCCTACCTAGATGACATGATGCTGCCTTCTAAGATGCCTTGTACCCCAAAATCATATTTGTGTACACGTATATGTATAGCTAAATCTAATTAAAATGCATTGTGTTATGTGTTTTTAATTTTGTGTCATATTCTTTTGGAATCAACTGTAAGTGGAGTTGTAACTGTTTCAACTGTTTTACCGTTGCAACAATGTAATGTTTTTTTTTTCTCTCCACCCATTGCAGGTACTTGATCGAACACGGCGCTCATGTAGGAGCGGTGAACAGCGAGGGAGAACTTCCTCTGGACGTCGCTACGGAGGACGTCATGGGGAGACTGCTTAAAGCAGAGATCAAAAAACAGGGTGAGAGATTCAAACCCTAGAAATATGGAGTGAAAGAAGGAGTTTGAGACTGTAGAAAGACAAAGAGATATCGCACCAGTGTTGGCATTGTTAACTAAATCTAAAACTATAAAAATAAAATAAAATACTTGAAAAACTTAAACCTAAAAGACTTGAAAATTAAAAATGATGCCTTGGCAAACAACTAAAATAAATGTTAAATTTGAAGTCCTAAAATTACAGAAACTAAAACTGAGAAAGAATAAAAAAACTAAAGCTATATAGAAATATATAAAAAAGAAACTAATAAAAATGACAAAAGCACAAAACAAAATTAAAATATTATATTAAAATATTAAAATAAATGTTACTTCAAAATATTAATAATTACTATAATAGTATATAAATAATACTCAGATCAGTGATCAGTGCTAAAGATAAGCCTAAATGTTTCCAGAATGTTTTGTGCTTCATTCACTGAAGCTGCTTACAGATACATGTGATCGCATCACATTTTCTGTGTAAAATTAATTTATCCTGGTGCATCAGACACAACAACAGTAAAGGACCGCCTACTCACCTGTCAATCATTCATGCTAAACTTTACTGACTGCATACTTGTGTTTATATTAAAATCATTTTCTGATCAAAAAAGTACTTAAGACCTATTTTTGTGCAAAATATAATTTCTTATTTTTCCTTTCGATTTCTGATATTGAACTGTGACATTTCTTTGCGAGATTCCCATTTGAACAAATAAAGGTTGACATTATCTGTCTTAAACACACCATCTGTCTGATCGTGACCTGCTGCGTTTGATCCCATTAAAACCTTAATCGACGCACAAACGCTCACAGAAGCTCGCTGTACGTGTGTGTGTGTGTGTGTGTGTGTGTGTTTATAGGATGTTTGGTTTTAATAGGAACAGCATGTGAATTTCCCACATCAAAAACTTCATTAAAAACACTGGAGCTGCACAAGGTTTTTGTAAACTTCCTCCTGCAGCTCGTTAGCAGTGATCGGTTTTGTGAATGTGGGTGTGTCTTTGTGTCCTGAAAGGAATAGTTCACACAAAAGTGAAAATTTGTTGAAAATGTACTCATCTGCAGGCCATCAAAGATATAGGTGAGTTTGTTTGTTCATCACAGCAGATTTGGAGAACTGTAGCAATATATCACTTGCTCATCAAATGGATCCTCTGCAGTGAATGGGTGCCGTCAGAATGAGAGTCCAAACAGCTGATAAAAACATCACAATAATCCACAAGTAATCCACACCACTCAGCTCCATCAATTAATGTCTTGAGGAGTGAAAAGCTACGTGTTTGTAAGAAAAAATCCATCATTAAGGTGTTTTAACTTTGAACTGTTGTTAAAATGCGAGTCTTCTATCCATAATCTTGCTTTCTGCAGTGAAAAAGTCATCTCATCTGAATCAGGAGAGAAATCTGCACAGATCAAGCACTGTTTACAAGCTGAAACAGTCCAAAACAGCTCTAAACAAATATGTGGGTGGATTTTGATGTGAGAGACAACAGAAGATGGACATTTTCACTGGAGTAAGCGTTATTATGGATTATGGACTCGTATTTTAGCCAGAAGTGACAGTTTAAAGTTAAAAAACATCTTAATAATGGATTTGTTTCTTACAAACATGCAGTTTTTCACTTCATAAAATGTTAACTGATGGACTGGAGTGGTGTGGATTACTTGTGGATTATTGTGATATTTTTATCAGCTGTTTGGACTCTCATTCTGACGGCACCCATTCACTGCAGAGGATCCATTGCTGAGCAAGTGAAGCAATGCTACATTTCTCAAATCTATATCGTGGATGGCCTGAGGGTGAGTACATTTTCAGCAAATGTTAATTTTTGGGTGAACTATAACTTTAAGTCCTTAAGAACAAACTGATCTTGAACCAACAAAAACTCATAGTTCCTCAAATTACCTGTAATATATTAATATGTTATGAAATCTAAAAAAATGGAATGTGCTGCCTGAGAAAGCATTATAATTGCTTTTTTTTCATGAATTTTCAGGTATTGATGTGGATCAGGCCAGGAGAGAGGAAGAGAGAGTGATGCTCCAGGATGCGATGGCTGTATTGGCAGGAAGTGGCTCTCTGGCCCCTCATCCGAACACTCAGGCCACAGCGCTGCATGTCACTGCTGCTAAAGGATACATTGAGGTCTTAAAGTAAGTGCAAGACACTTCATACTAAACACTAAATGACTAAAAAGTCGATTTTGGATTTAATGAATATTTTTGATATAACACGTTATAGACCTAGGGATTTGCTTCGCCCTCTCCAAAGTTTGTTTAAACTTTGATACTTTCCATACTTCAAAAGTTGTGAGATTTATAAATGTTTTCAAAAGCAGTCTCTTCTGCTCACCAAGGCTGCATTTATTTGATCAACAGTACAGTAAAAACTGTAATATTGTGAAATATTATTACAATTTAAAATAACTGTTTTCTATCTGAATATATTGTAAAATGTAATTTATTCCTGTGATGCAAAGCTGAATGTTCAGCATCATTACTCCAGTCTTCAGTGTCACATGATCCTTCAGAAATCATGCTAATATGCCGATTCGTCTTATTATCAATGTTAAAGACAGTTGTGTTGCTTCATATTTTTTGTGAAAACTGTGAGACATTTTTATAGGATTCTTTGAATAGAAAGAATCCTATAATAGATAGACAGCATTTATTTGTAACAGAAATCTTTTGTAACATTATAAATGTTTTTAAGTTGTTTTGGCCAGTCATACAACTAGCCAATCGGAAAGACTCTTTGCCTGTGAATCAATTTGTTTGTGTTTGGGATTGTGGGTATTTTGTGTCATTGAAGTTGTGAAACGTCTGAAATCAGACTTTTTGTTCAATGGTTCAGAATCATCATGCATCTGTTTTTTTTCCCCCTAGCTCTCCTTTCAAACCATTCGAGTCTTTGTGTTTCTCTGCTCATCAGGGTGCTGTTGAAGTGTGGGATAGATGTGGACAGTCGAGACAGTGATGGCTGGACGGCTTTTCACGCTGCGGCTCACTGGGGACAGGAAGAGGCCTGCATTCTGCTGGCTGAACACATGTGTGACATGAGCGCCATCAATAACGTGGTACGGGGGTCTATTATCACCCTAAAGGTTTATTTTTTTTTACAATAATGACAGGCTTGAGTGTAAGTTTATGGTGGCTAATACATGGCTGCTTAAGGCATTGTTCACCCAAAAATGAAAATTATCTCATGATTTACTCACCCTCAAGCCATGGAGGTGTATATGACTTTCTTCTTTCAGACAAATACAATCGGAGTTATATTAAAAATGTCCTGGCTCTTCCAACGTTTATAATGGCAGTGAATGGCTGTTGAGATTTTGAAGCCCAAAAAAGTGCATCCATCCATCATATTAAGTGCTCCACATGGATCCGAGGGGTTAATAAAGGCCTTCTGAAGCAAATCAATGCATTTGTGTAAGAAAAATATCCAAATTTAAAACTTTATAAACCATAATCTCTAGCTTCCGCTAACTGTCGTACACATGTATACGAGAGAGTGGCGTTTCAGCGGATGACGTAGGCGTAGCGTAAGAGGAGAGAGCAAAACAAAACACCGGTCAAAAATTAGAAGTACAAAACTAGGATTTGTAAAGAAAAATGTCGGAGGATTTCGATAAAAGCCAAGAGGAGACTGGTTTTCTTTTGCTGTCAACAAAACGTAGTTCTCGCGAGACTAGCATATTCTTAGCAGAGCTTACGCTATGCCTACATCGTACGCTGGACGCCACTCTCTCGTGAACGCGCGTATGACAGTTAGCAGAAGCTAGAGATTACGGTTTATAAAGTTTTAAATATGGATATTTTTCTTACACAAATGCATCGCTTCGCTTCAGAAGACCTTTATTAACCCCTCAGATCCGTGTGGAGCACTTTTTATGATGGATGGATGCACTTTTTTGGGCTTCAAAATCTCAACAGCCATTCACTGCCATTATAAAGCTTGGAAGAGCCTGGGCATTTTTAATATAACTCCGATTGAATTCATCTGAAAGAAGAAAGCCATGGATGCTTGGATGGCTTGAGGGTGAGTAAATCATGGGGCAATTTACATTTTTGGGTGAACTATCCCTTTACAAAATAAGTAAATAAATGGCTATAAATATAAAGTATTGTAAGTGACCAATCACAATCAAGTATTCATTGTGGATTTTCATATCATAGGGCCAAACTCCACTCGACGTAGCCGATGAGAACATCGTTGATAACTTGGAAGAACTGCAGAAGAAGCAGAACGCTGTAAGTTTTGCATGTGTTTATATGTCCGCTATCTTATCACGTCTTTGGATTATGTTCAAAGAACGCTTTCACCCCGAGCAAATGAGCAGAAATCTTTGCCACATGAACGTCCAAAAAACAGCAGCGTCTATGTGCTGTACGGAGCCGACATAATCAAACACACCATGACAGAACTGTGTGTTCAGTATGAGGATATTTTAAGGAAGTGTGTGCAGTTAAGGATGAATGCATCAGTGGTGTTTTAAAAGTAATTTCCCAGAGTACAACACGTTGGACCTTGTTTGTGATGTCAGCTTATCTGTATTAATAGCCCTATTAATGCGTAAGCATGTCCTACTTTATTGCTAGTTGCTTTATTCAACAGGTGAGCAGTTTTAAAGAATTGAATCTAACAAGGTCACAACTAAATAAATGAATACATATATGTATAAATATTTGGTGTGTGTGTGTGTGTG
>NW_015548244.1:329830-333474 GCF_001515605.1 Sinocyclocheilus anshuiensis | reverse complement strand
AGTATATGTATAGTATAATTGTTATAAATAGATTTTGAATATATAAATATACAAAGGCAAATATGTTTCATTTTCTTCATGCAGAATATATATATTTTTTTTATTAAGCTGTGATATGACATATTCTTGACAGCTATGGCTTATTTATGGTAAAATAAAATGATTAGAGATAACCATCATCGAATTGATGAATTCAATTATGAAGTTAAAAATGACAAACTATCAAATAAATAAAATACTGAAAAATAAAAACAAATACTGTAATAAATATAGAATTATTTTTATTGTTATTATTAAAATATTTTTAATATATAAATGTAAAAATGCAAATATGCTTAATTTGCTTCATGCCGAATATAATTTATTTTGATTTTGTGGGGATATATGACTTGGACATATTCCTGACTATTTCTGACAGATTTACCCTTAATTATGCTAAAATAAAAAGGTGAGGGATAGTTATGATTGAATTGATGATGAATTAATAAGAGCTGTTGTTGATGTTTGTAACTCTTAAAGATGCGTTTAGAGAAACAGAAGATCCAGACACCCGTCATTGAGACCAGCCCACCTGTTTCCATGGCACCAGCTCGCCCTCGCAGGTAACATCCAATCACGTGTCTGCATAGAAACACATCACTTCCTGTGTGACAAAACCCAGAATGATTCACTGAATCAGAGTGTTGAATCAAAAACGGATTCATTATTGAATATTGCCCCAAGTATGTATTACATCACATGACATATTCTCAGCTCTCACTGATTGGCTGATTTTCATGTCACCTGCAGGACGTCCATCTCTCGTATGAGCAGTAAAGAGAAGATCACCCTGCATGAGCGAGAGAAACATGCTCCGCCCACACTCCAGACTCCGCCCACAGAAGAAGACGAAGATGAGTCGACGCGAACAGCAGGCCAATCCAAACCCTCCAGCAGCTCCAGTTCAGAGGAAGAGAGCGAATCAGAGAGTGACGCCGAGTCAGGTGACCGAACCCCGCCCACTTTTATTCTGGAAATCAAAAATCACATTAGCTAACTGATGATTTTTGTCTGTATCTTTTCAGAAAAAGCAAAAACTCGAGAAATGATCAACAATTTGAACAACAAACGCAATGCAGCGCCCGCCGCGAGTTCTGTGACCAGCACTGCCCTTAACCAGGTTAAAAAGGTGACCAGAGAACTACTAATGCATTAAACTTGCTCAAAGCATTGAATTTTCTGAAACGTTTTTTTTCCCGTTTTGCTGATTTGCAGAAAATTTGATGTCATTTAGAGTTTGAAAGTCCAAAACAATTTGACAATTTTCTGTCTTTCCATATGGACTTATTGATGATGATTTTCTGAATCCAGCCACAAGATATTAGTGCTAATATATACTAAAATAGTCACAAATCAATTGATATGGCCACTAACAGCCAGATCAGCAGCCAAAAATTATAATTTGAGTGGCTGATGATAATAAAATTATCAGTAATAAAACCCAATCATTGCTGTGGCTATATTTGAAAATTTTAATTATTCTTGAATTTTGGTGTGAAAGAAATATATTGTTGTAATATATATATATATAATCAGTCTTATTTTAGTATTTTAGATATATTATTATAGTCTTTGTTAATATTTTTAATTAGTTTTTATTTGAATATTATTGTATTTTTCTTATTTTAATTTTAACCAAAGTTTTAGTAATTGTTTTGTCATTTTTATTAGTTTTTAAAAAAAATATGTCTGTGTAGTTTTTATTAATATTTATTTGCATTTTAGCTTTAGTTGTTTTAGTACATCAAGTTAAACTAAATGAAAATGAAAAATGTTTTTTTGTCAACTAGCTGAATTTTTTTTTTCAAATAATGAAAATGGTCTTTTGTTTTACTTTAACTTTAATAACCATTATATAAGACTTACATAACTATAATAAGCCTTTCATATAATATAATATAATACAATACAACACATATAACATATTGCTCAAAAACAAAACCATCATAACCATTTAGCCCTTATATACATATTAATGTGTAAATATGTAATGTATAAAATATTTGAATGTGTTTGTAACTGTATAATATAATATAATATAATATAATAGTGTGTGGTCTGCTTGTAGGCTGAACCCGTCCGGACCCCGGTGACAGAGGCTCCAGGTTCCTGGAGAACGTCTTTGCGTAAAGCAGGCAGTTCTGTGATGTTGGGCTCTGCTGGGGCCTCTGATCCAGCCAGCGAGGCCCTCAAGGACCCCGAGACTACACTGGGAATGACACGCTCTGCATCCAGTCCCAGACTGAGCTCTGAGTCTGACAGTAAGGTAACAGACACAGATACTGTATGTTCTGTATGGGTGGGTGGTATTAATTTGATCAAAAGTGTCAGTAATGACATTTATAATGTTACAAAAGATTTCTATTTTAAATACATGCTGTTTTCTTTAACTTTCCATTCATCGAAGAATCCTGAAAAAAATGTATCATGGTTTCCACAAAAATATTAAGCAAACCAACTGCTTTCAACATTGATAATAATAAGAAATATTAGAAAGACTGAAGTAATGGCTGCTGAAAATTCAGCTTTGCATCACAGGAATATATTACTTTTTAAAATATATTCACTATTTTAAATTGTAATAATATTTTACAATATTACTGTTTGTACTGTATTTTTGATTAAAAGAGACTTCTTTCTCACCCCTTTTCAAAAACATTTTAAAATCTTATATATATATATATATATATATAATTTCAATTATATAAATAATTTATAAATTATAAAAAAATAACAAATTGTTTAAAAACTGTACCATCATAACCAGCCCTTATACATATTAATGTATATGTTATTGTTATGTTATGTGTTATATGTTATGTTATATGTTATTTCATGTTATGTGTTGTGTTATATGTTATATGTTATGTTATGTTATGTTATGTCAAAATGATGTCATTTCCTGTGTTC
Organism: Sinocyclocheilus anshuiensis; assembly: GCF_001515605.1. Taxonomy (NCBI): domain Eukaryota; kingdom Metazoa; phylum Chordata; class Actinopteri; order Cypriniformes; family Cyprinidae; genus Sinocyclocheilus; species Sinocyclocheilus anshuiensis. Next base: position 330,525 of record NW_015548244.1, on the reverse strand, counting down.
AGGAGCCCAGGTTGGCCCGTGTTCAGCCCACTCCGTCCAGACGCCTTTTCAGCATCAGTGACACCAGCACATGTTAGAAAGACTGGAGTAATGATGCTAACAATTCAGCTTTGCATCACAGGAATAAGCTACATTTTAAAATATATTTTATATATTTTAAATGGTAGCAATATTTCATATTATTACTGTTTTTACTGTATTTTTGATACATTTTTGGACCCTTTTTCTTTCAAAAACATTTGAAAGTATAAAAAAATATGTTTAAAATTAATATGTAACTTGGAACTAATTTCGAAAAAGCAGTAAAACTAATACTACAAAATAGATAACTGATATAAATTGCTCAATTTTTTAATTTTTTTTTATTATATTATATTATATTATATTATATTGTACTGTATTATATTATACCTCAAAGTGATGTAATTTCCTGTGTTCAGGAGCCCAGGTTGGCCCGTGTTCAGCCCACTCCGTCCAGACGCCTGTTCAGCATCTCCGACACCAGCACCAACCCTGAACACTCCAGCAGGTGAGAGACAGGAAACACAAAGAGTATTTCCTGTTCTGAGAGTTTTCCAAGCTCATCCATCCTCCTGTGTGTGTGTGTGTGTGTGTGTGTGTGTGTGTGTAGCTTGTTGAGCCGGAGCTCTTCTTACACGCGCCGATTGAACAGCCAGACCGGCGGTGAAGTGACG
>NW_015548244.1:329428-329573 GCF_001515605.1 Sinocyclocheilus anshuiensis | reverse complement strand
ATTTGATCAAAAGTGTCAGTAAAGACATTTATAATGTTACAAAAGATTTCTATTTTAAATACATGCTGTTTTCTTTAACTTTCCATTCATCGAAGAATCCTGAAAAAAATGTATCATGGTTTCCACAAAAATATTAAGCAAACCA
>NW_015548244.1:326188-328902 GCF_001515605.1 Sinocyclocheilus anshuiensis | reverse complement strand
CAGCACCAACCCTGAACACTCCAGCAGGTGAGAGACAGGAAACACAAAGAGTATTTCCTGTTCTGAGAGTTTTCCAAGCTCATCCATCCTCCTGTGTGTGTGTGTGTGTGTGTGTGTGTGTGTGTGTAGCTTGTTGAGCCGGAGCTCTTCTTACACGCGCCGATTGAACAGCCAGACCGGCGGTGAAGTGTCGGCTCAGAACCCCTCGTTACCTCGCAGCTCATCTTATGGAAAGAAACTTGACGACCCTTCAGTGACCTCTGTAACCACGGCAACCTCTGGACTGAGTCGCCTCCATAATCTGGTGGCTCAGAGGTGCGTGTGTCTCTGATCGCGTGACTCGAACGCATCTTTTTTGCATTCGTACGATCTGGTGTCTCTCTCACAGGTCTGCTCAGGAAGAGGTCGAAAAGAAGCCCGTCTCGAATTCTGTAACCACGACAACCACATTAGGCGAGCCAGAGATCAAACAGAGACGCAAGTGAGTGTGTGATGATTTCCAGTGCTAATAAACCATTTGATCAAAAGTGTCAGTAAAGACATTTATAATGTTACAAAAGATTTCTATTTTAAATACATGCTGTTTTCTTTAACTTTCCATTCATCGAAGAATCCTGAAAAAAATGTATCATGGTTTCCACAAAAATATTAAGCAAACCAACTGCTTTCAACATTGATAATAATAAGAAATATTAGAAAGACTGAAGTAATGGCTGCTGAAAATTCAGCTTTGCATCACAGGAATATATTACTTTTTAAAATATATTCACTATTTTAAATTGTAATAATATTTTACAATATTACTTCAGAACCCCTCGTTACCTCGCAGCTCATCTTATGGAAAGAAACTTGACGACCCTTCAGTGACCTCTGTAACCACGGCAACCTCTGGACTGAGTCGCCTCCATAATCTGGTGGCTCAGAGGTGCGTGTGTCTCTGATCGCGTGACTCGAACGCATCTTTTTTGCATTCGTACGATCTGGTGTCTCTCTCACAGGTCTGCTCAGGAAGAGGTCGAAAAGAAGCCCGTCTCGAATTCTGTAACCACGACAACCACATTAGGCGAGCCAGAGATCAAACAGAGACGCAAGTGAGTGTGTGATGATTTCCAGTGCTAATAAACCTCTCTCCTGCTGGAAAAAAAACACGTCATACTAACCAGAAGAACTTTCTTAAAACACTGTGAATGATTAATATGTAATATACAGTCTGTACAGTATAAAAACCATTACGCCTATGGGATGTCCCCACTTTTCACAAAACCAAACCTGAGTGTGTGTGTGTGTGTGTGTGTGTGTGTATATATTAGAGATGTGCGGATCAGCTCAAATGTAAGAATAAGAAGTTGTCACTGCAACTTCCTGAACAGGCGAATGCTAGGGCTGGGCGATATGACCAAAAAAATCATATCTCGGTATCATATTTTCTACATTTTGCTATTTGGATGAAAAAAAAGAATCTGTATTTATTTATTTTTTATTATTTTACGTCCTGCCCAATGTTGTCCGAAGAAACAATGTTCATATTAAAAGCTATTAAAACAAATATAGTGAATGTAACCATGTAGGCTATGCTATATAATAGCCTATGTGCATAAAAAGGGTTAAAATCTCGTTACATTCTAACATTGCAACATTACAATCTAAAAACAAATATAATGCTTCTTCAGGCAGAAGTTGAAAAAGAAGTGAGAAAGCACAGACTAATTGTATTAGGCTGTATTGATTACCCCATTACAATAGTCTGACTTTACAGTTAGGCTACTGCTCTCATAAAAATACACTTACTTGTAGGTTTAAAATTATACATATGGCATATTTATTGCCCAACAAGAAATGTATTGGCAAAATGTGTATTTTATTCAGAATTATTTAGTCAGAATCATTGCACTCGTTCACTGAAGTCTGTCAAGTTTAGCAGAGAATCGCATGCAGAAGGCTCATCCACTCCTGACAGGAAAATGGAAATATTTCTAATCTTTACAGATGGAGAGTATACCTGTGAAATGTAAGTTCTGCACTGAGGAAAACAGCACATCTCAAACACATTAAACCGCTCATGTAGCCTGTCTGACAGCAGCACATGAGTCTGTCAGAGCCACTTTAAACTACACGTGTTAACTATATCTTACCAGTTATTTAAAAGCCCTTAATATAAAGCATGTCTCATGTTTAGAACAAATTATTATGCACTTTCCCCGCAGCAGCTCACTCAGTGTCCTCCGCTATTTTTCAGATGCGCTCGTATCAAACTACTGTAGGCCCATATCAATATAAACAGTATTGCCATCGATATATCGCACAGACTTGATATATACTGCCCAGCCCTAGTGAACACACACACACAAAAATGAAATATGTTGAGCCCGTCTGTCTGCCTGATGATAAAGATGCATTTTAAAACACGTTCATATTTTAGAAAATGTTCCTGATCCTGGTAGAGTAGACTACAATGCCGGCGCTTCTGACTCAGAGACTGTAAGTACGTTTTTTACATTTAAAGAATTTTTATATTTTATATTTAAAGCAAGTTTTTGGGCAGTGTAGAGTAGGGCTTGTTGTTTGTCGTTTCTCCGATCACAATCATATATATTTATGATATTTAATTATCAGTTTATAATAATGATAATAGTTTTATATGTAACTGGTTTATTGTTGGTACTAGATGCTCTACCTAGCTTGACCAAAGTCCAACAGCTGGTTGTCCACGGGAT
>NW_015548244.1:322682-326130 GCF_001515605.1 Sinocyclocheilus anshuiensis | reverse complement strand
TTCATTACACCAAATACACAACATAATGTTCTTTTTAGCAACATCATATGACCCCTTTAATATTTGCATCGTTAATAATCTATCTCATCCACCCGCAATTAATCAATGTATTTTTTTTATTTCCCAACCTAATAAAATAATAATACATTTTATTTATATTACAATATTTAATAATCAGTTTATTGTTGGTACAAGATGGTCTACCAGCTCTAAATAGCTTGATCAAGGTCCAGCAGCTGGTTGTTTAACCCATCTACACCAGTTTGGTCCAGCTACAAGCTAGTTTTAGCTGTGTTTTCATTGTTTTCATTGGCTGAAACTTGCGTTTATGTGTGTGTGTGTGTGTGTGTGTGTGTAGGTCCTATCTGACTCCAGTGCGTGACGAGGAAGCAGAAGCTCAGAGAAAAGCCCGATCCAGACATGCTCGTCAGTCCAGACGCTCCACGCAGGTCAGTCTGGCCTCTTCAGTCCAGTGTCGTTATTGTCGTTAACTACATTTAAAATTAAAACTATTTAAAATCATTTTCTTTAATTTAATAAAGCTGAAATATATCATATTTAATAAAATAACTTAAATTTATTTTTTTTTATATGAAAACTGAAATAGAAATATTGAAAAAAAATAGAAATATTTAAAAAATGGCAAACACATAATTATGAAAAAAAAATTTGTTGTATTTTATATCATTTCTTTTTGAAAATGTTTAAAAATTAATTATATAATAGTATATAAATAATGAAGTAACACCCATTTTGAGTGGAAAATTGAGCAGGATTGATCTGTTTGACAAGTAAATCAATCAGCCACAACTCGGTTTGCTTTTATGTAACATTTATTGACGGGTAGATCTGAAATCAGTGCTATCACAATGATATCACAGCTATTGGTGCTTTCTTCAGAATTGCTGGGAAAAACAGGGTGATTTTTATGTGGAATATGCATTAAACAGTGGGCGGTCCGTCTAAGGCTGTATGACCTTTAACCCTGAACTCTGACTTTAACTCGGCGCAAACATGTGTGTAGAGTGGTTTTGCATTTGTGCGCAGCTGGAGTCCAGACATCTCCGTGTGACCGCTGTGTTTGCTCTTCAGGGTGTTACTCTCACAGACCTGCAGGAAGCGGAGAAGACAATGAAGACGGAAAACAAGGGGAAGGAGAAGAAGAAAGAAGAGGAGGAGAAAGAAGGGAAGCAAAAGAAGGGAGAGGAAGGGGTGAGAAAGGTTGAGTTTAATCCAAATATCTGCATTTGTTCTGCAAACCAGTCAGAAATATTAAAGGTCAAGTGTGTCTTTTTTTTTTTTTTTGTACTTTCTAAAACTGAACAATGACTGAAGTAATGCCTGAAAAATAGCAGAGGAAGAGAATGCTAGGAAACAATGATTAGCAGTGTTCGCAAAGTCAATAATCACTATTTTAATCAAACTATGCTACACCATAAGCACAAATAACACATTTCACCTGTGTGTTTGTATGTAAATATATGCATATATATATATATTGTGTAAAAAAAAAAAATATATATATATATATATTATATATATCATATATATATTAATAATTAATGTTTACTTACATGCACAATTAAAAAAATCATAACAAATTATAAATATATATATGTATATTTACATGTATGTAAATATATATATACACGTACATATAAAATAAATATATATATATATATATATATACTGTATATATAATAATGAATACAAAATAAATGATATATAGTTTATTAATAATTAATGTTTTCTTATATGCAAAATAAATAATTATATATATTTATTTGTATATTTATATAAACATTTATACATACACGAAATATAACTATAATTATTATTTACATATGTAAAGTAAATAATATATTTATTTATTTTTGCGCAGGAACTGAGCTGGCGGTCTCGTATCGCTAACCTGCAGAAGTCAGATTTGCTGGGACTCACGCACCCTCCTGGTGCTCCACGTCCTGACAGACAGGGTGACCTTTCACCTTTGACCCTTATCACTGGAAGTCATGATACTGCACTGATGTGTTTAGTCGTGTCATTGTCTGTAATACTGTTTCTGCGTTGTGTGTCAGATGCAGACAGCGAGGAGCGAGCGAGGGAGCGCAGGAGAGCCAGAGCTCGGAGGAGAGGGAAAACAGGAGAGGTGAGGAAGACCAGGACATGTGATTGAAGCAGGAGTGCAGAAATACAGCCTGGATTTAAACCTTTACTGTGTTTTCAGAGCGATGACAACGACCCCAGTGGAGAGGAGAGTAGCGGTGGGCGGGACCCACAGGTCTGACCAATCAGCATGCACTTTTGAATTGATTGACAGTGATAGGACTTAATGACGGGAAAAAAGTAAAGAAATGTATTTAATTCATATAATATTACTACATTTTAAATATTTATTTTAAATGTAAATGTATAGTAATATGTTTACATTAAATATTATTTAATGCAATTATAAGTTAAATTATTAAATTATTTTAATTATAAAATTTAATATTATATACATATATATATATATATATATATGTGTGTGTGTGTGTGTGATAATTATGTATAATTTAGACTAGTTAGTATCCCTTATGTATTAATATATTCATATTATATTATATTTCAAATATATATTATAATGCAATTTATTTTAAAGACGTATACTACTAATGTGTAAATGTATATTAAGTAATGTATTTAATTATTTGCATATAAGTTTAGTCTGATTAGTGTCATTTGTTAAGTTTTTGCATGTGTTTAATGGTTTCTTGCTGACGTGAAATATTTTGTGTTTTCCTCATGCAGACAGACAGACACACGAGCAGCAGGTACGAGTCTGACCTTTGACCTTTCACGTTTGGTGATCTCAGCGTCTGTGTCCTCATTCTCTCTCTCGGTCTTTCCTTCCTCTCAGGTCTGATTCGGTCTTGAATGATTGTATTCTCACGAGAGGATCAGAGTCCAGGGACTTTAAGAAGGTCAGCAGGGGTGTGTGGCTCGGCTGCTTGTGTCAGCAGGAGGTTTGTGTGTGTTTAATGTCTGTATCCGTGTGTGTGTGTGTGTGTGTGTGTGTGTGTGTGTGTGTTTCAGTTGTTTGAGGAGATGTCCAGAGAGAACCGCCGTCTGCAGTCACAGTTATCAGACACACAGAGAACCATTTCACTGACCCGCGTGGAGCTGGAAAAGGCCACACAGGTGCACACACACTCACTCACTCACGCACTCGCACACTCACTCGCACACTCACCCGCACACGCACTCACACGCACGCACACTCACACGCACACACATGCACACACACTCACTCACACACACGCACACACACACACAGACACACACACTCACGATCACTCGCACTCACGCTCACACTCACTCACACACGCACGCACACTCACAGGTTTGTTTTTGTGAAAAGTGGGGACATCCCATAGGCGTAATGGTTTTTATACTGTACAAACTGTAT
>NW_015548244.1:313870-322029 GCF_001515605.1 Sinocyclocheilus anshuiensis | reverse complement strand
ATATATATACACATATATATATACACATATATATATACACACATATATATATACACATATATATATACATATACATATATATACATATATATACATATATTTATACATATAATATACATATATTAATCATATTTATGTGGATATTTATTTATCTCAGGGTTATTAAAGTAAATAAAACTACTCAAATTATAAAAAAAAAAACATTTTACATTTTCATTACTTGCAATAAAATAAACTACAACTAAAATAAAATGAAATATTATAAAACTCTTAAACTTATTTTTCAGCTACATTTCTCATTTTCATTTAGTTTAAAGTGATGTACTAGAATAACTAAAAGTAAAACTAAATTAAAATTTCATAAAAGTATAGACATTTAAACTATAATATAGACAAAAAAAAACTAAAAAAATATAACATTGTTTAAATATATATTAAGTAATGTGTGTGTGTGTGTGTGTGTGTGCATGTGTGTGTATATGTATATATATATATATATATATAAGAAAAAACTATTTAAATATGTGTGTATTTAGGTAGTTTTATTTAACTTTTTTTTCTGAATAATGCTATTGTTCGAACTCTGTTGGTAATAAACAATACTAATAAACAACATTTGGTAAAGGTGGTTAACTTCTGAAGACTACTGCAATTTCATAGTAGATGCACAATACCGATATCGGTACCTTTTTCTTCTAGTATCAATGTGATACCAAATAGCAGTATATTTGACTCCTGTCCGTGTTTGTGTCTGTTACAGAGGCAGGAGAGGTTCACGGACTGCACGGCTCGATTGGAAATGGAAAAGAAGGTGAGATTACAGAACAGAATTCTGCTGAAGTAATGAAAAGCATATGGAATTTTCCCTCTATAGACGTTTTCAGTCTTATGATGTCACTCCACACGCTTGTTTTCTCTCCGTCTCAGGAGAAAAAGATGTTAGAGAGGCGTGCCGCTGAGTTAGAAGAGGAGTTGAAGGTGAGAGCATGTGATCATGGAAGGCTTGTTCTGATTGGCTCTTTCACTCAGTTCTGGATGCTGATTGGCTGAGAGGCGACCGAAGCGTTTCTGTCCACTGAAATGTTGTGAATGTATATATTAATACTTTATCCCTGAGAGCAATTCAGCCAACACGAGTAAAACCAGTTTAACGAGGCATTTGCCTTACACACTAACAGGTATGACAAGTATGATAAATCACGTCATGTTAATGTAAGTTTAGTCGCCTGGTTTTTCTTTCTAGCTTTGCCCACAGTGAAATCTGATTAGTTCTGGTTATGAGTTTGTAACATTGCACTGTATTTTTACTGTTATTGAGGACAGAAAAACAACTTGACACTGGAAACTTGTCGTGTCATGCCTGGTTAGGAGTGGTAAAGTGGTTAAAAACCCCCAGTAAATTCTGGCATAATTTACTCAGCCTCATGTTGCTCCCACGCTTCCCTCTGTAGAATGTGAGGTTTGAAATCAGTGAGAGTAGTAATGAACTGATTTGGTTTTTTGCATAGCAGTGACAACAGATGACATGCACATAAACTTGAAAATGAAAAGAAAACGTATTTTGCACACTTTTTGCTCAACATTCACTAAAAATTATATCTATTGGCAAATCTGTCAAAAATCAGAGTTTGAAACTGATCAAGTGGCCAAAATGAAATAAAATGTAAAGCAAAAATAACACATTAATATTAAGTGTATTAATTATAGATGCACCGATTGCAATTTTCTTGGCCGATTCCAATTTCCGATTTTTTGTTAGTGTGCTCTGCCGATACCAATTTTTGCCGAATCCGATTTTCTTTCTAAGAACTATAATTGACAGCATATACAACGATCACCGATCCGGGCCGATCATGAAGAAAATCGGCCGATTCCGATCCCTGGCCGATCGATCGGTGCATCTCTAGTATTAATAATATTGATTTAATTAATTATTAATGATATACACTTGACATAAATGACAGTACTTGGTCAGTGGCCATTAAAAAAATGTAAAACAAAAATACTAATAATATGAAAAAAATATATATTAATATAATGTAATATAATATAACAATATCACAATTGCAAAAGCTCATTTTGAAGCCACACAAAGTGTTTGAAAAAATTAAAAAGACAAAAAAACAAAAATATTATTTTAATATTAATTGTTGTTCATATTAATTTTATTAATTTTTAATATGTAATCAACATAACTGACAGTCCCTGGTCAGTGGCCAATCAAACAAAAATGTAAAACAAAAATAATTTATTAAATGAAACAAAAACTACAATGTATGAATATGAGTATGAATTGTTTTTGTTGTTATTAATACTACTACTAATAATAATTATTATTATTAATACATTTTGTATTAATAATACATCATTGTTGTTATTATTATTATTATTATTAATATTGATTTTATTGATTGATTAATTACATTCAATAATTGACGGTCCTTGTAAGTGGCCAATCAAACTAAAATGTAAAACAAAAATATAATATAATATAGGGTTAATTGGGATTTTTTTTCCAGTTACCGCAATTGCAAAAAGTGTCCTAATTTACCTTAATATGCCCTCATCTAATAATATAATATAATATAATTACAAATTGTATGGACTACCTTTTTGGAGCTTGACAGCCCCTAGTCACTTTATTCTCACGTTATTTGGAAAACAGCAGCCTGAACATTATTCAAAACATCTCCTTTTGCGTTCCCTGGAAAAAAAAAGAAGTCATATGGGTTTGGAATAATATGAGGGTGAGTAAATGATGCCAGTATTTACATTTTAGTATGAGCTGTCTCTGTAAATTACTCTCCTAACAGATGCAAAGAACTCAAGTGTGTCTGTTGCGCAGGTTTTAGGGGATCTGAGAGCCGACAACCAGAGGCTGAAGGACGAGAACGGCGCGCTCATCAGAGTCATCAGCAAACTCTCCAAATAGAGCGAGAGGACCGAGAAAGAGAAACCGTACCACCCCAACATCCTTCAGAGAGCCAAAGAAGGGAAAAGAGGAGGAGAGGAACTTCAGACGCGAGGAGCAATGTCACTGTTTTATGATGCCTCACAGTCAGCCCTGATCTTTTACCTTCCTGTGTGCGTGTGCTGTGTTTGAACTTCATCCGTGTTCTCAGCGAGGAGACAACGGAGCTTCAGATTTCCCTATTTCTCTCTCTCTCTTACACACACACACACTCGTATAGGGACACATGCACATTCCCATAAGCGTGAGCGCACACACTCCACACACATTCCACGAGTCTCAGGCAGCTGAAGTCTGCAGTATTTTTGCATCTTTGCACACACACACACGATTGAGAGGTTTAACCCTAGACTCCACTAAAGGTGGTTTTAATATGTCACTCGAATCCATCGACTCCAGAATCCAGCGCGACAATCATTAGTTGACATCGATTTGCCGAAAACACGCCATGCTGTCGTTTCACAGCCAGTTATATGCCATGCATCTTTTTTTTTTTAAAGCGACACTTACGGCGAGCCATGAGGAAATGTCTATTTTTGTGGTTTTTACCCTTGTTTGAATCATCCGTGTTCCCGGCGTCTTCTGAAGCGAAGGCGACGGCTTTTGTTTATTGTGTAAATGTACAAATATTAAGCATTTGAACTCATAACGCTATAAACTGTTACTTGATATCAGCATATTTTTCTCCACGTGTTGGTTTTCTAATATATTGAATGAATGTTGGCACTTAATAAAATGTGTGTTTGTAGCCTAGTGCCTGATTTTTTTTGACATTTTACGGTTTCTCTGCTGTGGTTTATTGTTGTGTAAGATGGCAATTCGTGCTTTGAGTATTAATTTTTGACATAACTGACAGTCCCTTGTCAGTGGCCAATCAAACTAAAATGTAAAATATAAATTTAAATAGAAAAAATAAATAAATAAAAAGAAAAACAATATAATATAAAAAAAATACATGAATTTACAAAAAAAAAAAATAATAATATAGTACTAAAATGTAAAACAAAATAATATATTAATGTTAATAGCATAACCTAATTAACCTCTGATCAGTAGCCAAACAAAATAAAATGTAAAACAAAAAATATAGTAATATTCATATTATTAATTATTATTTTTCTGGAAGTTGTTTGAGTTCAGGTCAGTGTACTGGACAGCAAAACCCAACGTTTTCATATTCAGAATTTCTAAGCATCATGTCCATTTGATTCAAACTTCATCATAAGAGCGTTTAATTGAGTTGAACTCGAAACATTTCTGCCAATAAAATGTGTTCAAACATTTAACATTTCTAGACATTATAGAGTACATACATTTGAAAGTTAAATTTTGCATTTTTAACCATTCAGTATGTGTGTTTAAATTTATAAGTTAAAAAGTTTGATTTAAAGACTCAATTCAACATTTTTGAGCATCATATGTGCAAGTTTAAATGTTTGATTTGAAGATTCGATTAATTATTTTTGATCGTGTATGCAAGTTTAAATATTGAAGATTCATCATGTGCATGCAAATGTTCTGTTTAGCATTTTTAGACACCATACACACATTTATGTTCATGTTCAGTGCTGGCTAGTAACTGATTACATGTAATCTGGATTACGTAATCAGATTCCAAAAATCAAGTACTTGATAATTAGATTATATTACGTTTTAAAATACTCATAATCAGACTACAGTTACTTTTTTATTGATTACATGATTACATACTATTCACACAATACCAATAAATTATTCAGAATTTACTGATTCTCTGTAATTCTTTTTCATTTTTGAAACTCCCCTTTCTAAAATAGATTCAGAAAGTCGTCCAGTTTCACAAAGAGACAGTCACTAGTCAGGTGGCTATAATTACACAGAAAACTGAGAGGCCACACAGCACTTGACCACTGGATTTATGAATATTTTCATGTTCACGGTTCTCTGAAGTTGGTTAAGTGTCACATGACATGCAGGTAAACAAATCAAATATTCCATTTTTTTTTTTTTTTTTAAGTAAAGATTAATTTTCGTTTTACATTTTTTTATGATTAATTATTACCTTTTCATTAAACACATGAACCCCCTGCAGTTCCTACGAAGCCCAGTTTGGGAAACCTTGACGTAATTAGTGTTTAATGCGTTAATAATAACAAATGGAATATATTTGCTCTCTGTATTTTTATATCAATATGGTACAAAAATATCCTATTTAAATCAATGTGATAAACAAGTTAAAGGGGTCATAGGATGCCCATTTTCCACAAGTTGATATGAGCAGATCAGGGGAGCATTCCCTTCAGAAACAATGTAATCCACTGTGAGTTCAGCGGCTCAGATGTCGGGAGTAAATGAAGACTGCTGTTCATTATTACATCCAACAACAGAACACCTCAATCGCTTAGGAGACAGTCTTGTCTACATCTGCTCCGGCGGTGAAACAATGGCGGACTGATGACAGCTCACTCAGGGCAGAGCTAAGGTAAGACACCAGTCCAGTCTGTGCTGAAACGCTACTGTCAATCAAACTATCATGGGAGGGGCCTGTGTGACTGTGTGATGTCACACAGACAGGCATCTGAGATCGGCTCGATTTGAGAAAGGGGAAAACATTTAACCAGATTAAAAAAAAAACACTGGGTGGATTTTTATCATTATAGGGTGGTTGTGTACACACACTGCCAACACACATTTCAGTTCAAACAACTTGTAAAAGTGCATGTAGCATCCTATGACCCCTTTAAGTAATCAAAATTAGTCTGATTATATTACCTAAAATGAGTAATGTAACGGATTACATTCCTAACTACAATTTTTGTCATGCAATTTAGAATCAGTAACAGACTACAATTTGTAAGAAATCTGCCCAGCACTGTTCATATTCATCCTTTCTGTCTACTTTTGACTTAAACTTCTTCAGTACAAATTCAGCAGTTTTGTGTATTATATTTAAAAGTTCGAAAGTTTAATTTAATTCGATTCAGTATTTTTGGGCAGTATTAAGTCATCAGGACAGCCTCTGTCTTTGTTTTTCTCTCTTTCTCTAATGCTGTGCATGTCTACCAGATGTCCCTCATCATCAGATAGCGGTGGAAAAAAAGAAGAACAGCTGGAATAATGGATCCAACATTCCCACAGAGAGAAGGACAGGAAGTTACAGTAAAGCTGGACAGTGTGAGATCAAACGGCAAAATGATTCATACAGTGGCTAGTTGTTCTCGACTGAAGAACTACTTGTTTAGAAGGTCAAGAGAACAATAAGAGGATAACAGAAACATGAGGGCGAGAGAAAGTTAAAAAGCCACTTCTGAATGGGATTCAGACATTTGCCTCTCGTTTGGCAAAAAACGAAATGACCCTTGAGAATGAATGCCATCCTCTCATCTGTTTGTCTCATCTACATATACACTGACAACAAGGACAGCTCCTAATAAGGTACGCTGAGCCAGTCTTGCTGTAAATATCCCTGTGGCCTGAGAGAGAGAGAGAGAGAGCAGGGCGGAGAGGAAAAGTCTGGGGGAAAACGGAGCGGATGGATTGCGGCCTTATAAGGGTAAAGCTGCTGTTTTTCCCAAGGTCTGGAGCCCCAAACTCCGGCACGCTGCCAAAGGGAAAGGAAACAGCGTTTGGTGCCATCTAGAGCCTGAATAGAGTCATGACCGAGATTTGTACTTCCTGAAGGAAATTCCAGTGCTTTTTTTTAAGGGGTTCAAGCATGCTGCGCTGAAACCTTATTGTTATTGTTAGAATGCCCAAGGATCAGCAATCTCCAAGTAAAACTGATTGGGCAGACCAAACCGTAAGTCGTAGAGACTTGAAACTTGGAGAGATGGTAGTGCTCACACCGTCTACAACAGGGGTGCCAAACTCAATTCCTAGAGGCCCGGAGCCCTGCAGAGTTTAGATTCAACCCTAATTAAACACACCTGATCCAACTAATCAAGTCCTTCAGGCTTATTTGAGAACTACATGGTATGTGTGTTGGAGCAGGGTTGGAACAAAACTCTGCAGGGCTCCGGCCCTCCAGGAATTGAATTTGGCACCCTTGGTCTACAACAGGGGTGTCCAAACTCGGTCCTGGAGGGCCGGTGTCCTGAAGAGTTTAGCTCCAACCCCAATTAAACACACCTGAACCAGCTAATCAAGCTCTTAGGCATACTAGAAACTTAAAGGCAGGTGTGTTGAGGCAAGTTGGAGCTAAACTCTGCAGGACACCGGCCCTCCAGGACCGAGTTTGGGCAGCCCTGGTCTACAATGTCACCAAGGGTCGCCCCAATTGGCCTGATGGGGGCGCTACAGACACCAAAAGTATGAAATCGTTCATAACTCCTAAATTGTTAGTTGCAGGCTCAAGTGCCTTATGTCGTTGAAATCCTTGGCTCATGATGGATAAAACATGTGCCTCGGATTCGATCGTCACCCCCAGGTGAAATTTACGGGTATTTTGGATTTTTTGCGAATCCTACTTTTGCGAACTAGTCCTAGGTTTTTCGCCCGATCTGAGCCAACCCACTGCAGAACGATTCTCTGGAGAGTGAATATCAATAATTATCAAAAAAAGTTGAACTTTCGACTCACCGTCACAAAGTGACGCCAAAACATTCGAAAGGGGTGGGGCCACTTTTACTAAAACGGCTATAACTTTTGAATGGAATGAGATATCGTCGCCAAACTCAGAACACTCATGTAAGAGCTCAATCTGAGGTCACATGAAAAAAAATCGCGGAGCTTGGCCACTTGGTGGCGCTGTAAAAGGAAAAAAAAAAACATAAAAATGGCTATAACTACTCAACCATTTGTCCGATCAACATGAAAATTGATATGCAGTGTCTTTGTCCAAAGTAACATAGGTGTCCATAAGGACATTTGCATATCTCAAAAAACATGGCCGCCATTGGCCAATGAAGTTTGAGCACCTGTTAGACAAGGTTAACGGAGGTCAGTCGGAATGAAACTCAGTGGGAAACTAGGTCATGCGACAGGTGATTCTAAACAAGCATGCAAAGTTTTATGGAGAAAAAAATGCTTTTTTTAATCGTTGATTTAGGTGGTTACGGGCTTGCTAAATAATATGTAATGTCTTTTTTCATATATGCTTAAATGCCTTGAAGCGCTTGAACCCAGATAATCGCTGCTTGCAGCTATATATATATATATATATACATACATACACAGTGGTGTGAAAAAGTGTTGGCCCCCTTCCTGTTTT
>NW_015548244.1:296429-313636 GCF_001515605.1 Sinocyclocheilus anshuiensis | reverse complement strand
TTGCATTATCTTTGTGTAATATTTAAATTTGTTTGATGATCTGAAACATTAAAGTGTGACAAACATGCAAAAAAATAAGAAATCAGGAAGGGGGCCAACACTTTTTCACACCACTGTATATATATATATATAAAATTTATTTTTTTTAATTGAACTTTCAAAATGAATTCAACAGCAAGTTCTTCACATATTTCTCACATTTAAACATTTTGTTAGTACAAATTGAAACTCAATAAATAAAAATAAAAAAATAGCTTAAAAGAGAAAGAAAAAAAATAATGGGCATCACAAATATGTTAAATTCATTTAGCAGAGACAGTTCTTTGGGCTTTTCGATTTTTTTTTTGTTTACTTTACAGATTCCAAATAATTTGAAAATGAGCAAAATTGGGTTTTGAGTTACTCCATTTAGTTTGATGAATATAAAATTTTCCTAATAGCAAAAACAAATCAATATTAAATATTTTTCTTTTAAAAAAGTCATATTCAAGATAAATTTAAGACTAGGATGCAGTTCGTTTTATCACTTAGAAATTGTGACATCTCAGACCAAAACAAAGATGAACAGAGACATTCAAAAAATAAATGCAGGATAGACTCTTTCACAATTACAAAAAAGAGCAAATCAACAATTTTTGTCACCAACAATTTATAAACGCTCCTTGTGGTAACTGTAATCCTTATGCAGCATTTTGTTAGCAACTTACATTTTACAGCACACATATCATTCAGAATTCATGGTTGAGGAATTACTCCTTATGTTAAAGAAACTTGTTTTCTGACATAATCAGTCACATGGAAGCTTTTTATCACACAAATCTTTCTCTCGCAATTCTGAGAACAAAAGTCAATTTATGAGATATAGTAAAAAGTCTAAAAAAATAAAAAGGTAATTGCGAATTTTTAATCTCACAATTCTTACTTTTTCTCGCAATTTATATTTATATTTATTTTTATTTAAATTTATTTATATTTTTATTTGTTTCTCGCAGTTTATATTTCACAATTCTGACTTTTATTCTCAGAATTGCGAGTTTATATCTTTTCTGGGGTTTTAAAAAACTGTAACGAATCAATCCACTGAAGACGAGCGTAGTGAAGAACCCAGGTGCAGTTTATTTACAGTGATCCAAACATCCAAACATAATCCAAACAGACGAAGACTAGAAACAATAATCCGTGACTTGACTTGACATGAACAGACTTGATGAGGTATGAACAGACTTGGCATGAACAGACTAGACTCACCAACAGCGGGTTACAACTTCAATACACGATGAAAGACAATTGCAACATGAGGGCTACTTATAGCAGACAAGAGGGTCACATGACAAGAACAAACCTATGGGAAACAAGACACATGACTGGTACAACCAATCAGAACATGACACATACACAAGGCAGAGATACATGAGGGCAAGGGAAGCATGACACAAACAGGGTGAAACAATTACAAAATAAAAGACATGAAAACATGAACATGAACCAAAACCCAAACACCACATTACATTAACAGACATAGTCATTTAGAACTACATCTTAACTAACATTTTAAGTGAACCATATAAGAAAATATCATAAAAGTATGATAGCCTATATGACCCACTTAGAAACAAATTAACAACAAACAAACCTTTTATTATTATAACGCAGGATTCTTTGGAGACATTTGTTCACTAGAAAGTATACTTGGTTAAATACCTGCATAGAAATAGAAATACGTTCTTTGAAATAATTCAATATACAAATCAAGATTTTGATTTATCCCTCCTGAGAAAAGCAATTATTATCACGTGACATCGCTGTCTATGTCCTGTTTCAAACTTGACAGCATTTAAAGTTTTTATTTTAAAATAGGGGAATTATTCTTTAGACCAACCTACCTGACCAATCAGAGACGGTGTTCGGGCTGTTCGCCCCGCCCACTCCGGTCACTTGACTGTAGCTCCGCCTCTTTTACCTCCGAGAAGAGCAGAACGTTTTCTGCATTCAACAGGAGCACAAAACAAATGTTCGATACATCAGTAAGTACTAACGTTTTATCATAAAACTTGTTTTAATAAATGTGTAACATCATTAATTTGACTGTTAGTCAAAGTGAGTAAGATCTCAGCTGTCAGTTTGCATTGCTAAAGCTTTGCTTTTGTTTACGATGGTCAAAGTGTAATTGTCACGGGTTTAAATGACACATACAGTAAAAGTATAGGGGCGAAAGTCACAAAAACATAATTTTCATGACTATTAATTATTTATTTATTTATTTAATGTGTGTGAACAGTGGTGTGTGTGTGTGTGTGTGTGTGTGTGTGTGTGTGTGTGAAAATTAACATGAATAATGAGAATATTTTAGGACATTTGCTGACCATGAGGTTCCACAGGGGTCTGACTGTGACATAATTTCCTGTTTTATGGTTGTCTTGTCACATGACAGTGAATAGGCATCTTGCATCTAGGTTAAACATTCCATCTTTCCTCATATTTTCCATGTTTTTCTTTCAGCAGAAGGCAGAATTGCCCAAAAATGACCTCTGACTCCGTCGACCCGTACATCTTCACCTCTGACACTCTGCCCTCCGACCCTCGCTTCATGCCACCACTGGCCAACGGGCTGCTGGGATGGAGAGTGTGTGATTCAGTTATGCATATGGGCGGGGTATATAACGGAGAAGGCGGGACTTGTCACCGTGGCAACATTCCATGTCCGCTGGTAGTTCAAATGAAGATGGCAGAAGTGGGACGACACACGTACAAGTTAGACATGCGCACAGGTTAGAATGCATACACACACAAACTTGCATATAATACTGCATTCGATCCTACAGTTCAAGACTCTCTCTCTCTCTGTGTGTCAGGTGTTTTCTCTCATACCGTGGTCACACCTCATTTTGAGACCGCTCAGGTTTTGTACGCTCACCGGCAGCAATCAAACCTCCTGGTCATGGAGGTTCTCTTCAAGTGCTCTGAAACCAGCGCTGAACCAATCACGATTCAGCTAGAAAGTTCTTTCAAGCCCCTAAGTGATGACATTGTTTTCCAGAATGCACCGGACTACAAGGGTGGGAGGTACTTCTTTTTTTATATAATATTTGAATCCTGAATTGAAATTTACAACAGCGTTTATAGTGCCATGTAAAAGAAATAAATAAACCTAAGTTTACAAGAATAAAGTCATAGCAATATGAGATTAAAGTCGTAGTATTTTGAGAATAAAGTCAAAATTACGAGAATAAAGGCATAGCAATATGAGATTAAATATTAAATAATGAATAAATATTAATTATTCTCAAAATACCACAACTTGAATCTCATATTGCCACGACTTTATTCTTGTAATTTTGACTTTATTCTCAGAATATTATGAGTTTAAACTCGTAATCTTTCATGGCACTAAAACACCGTCGTAGAAATTGGACTTCTTTCTTGTATTTAATTGTATAATGAATTGCAATCACTACATGTGTCAGGTGTAGTAGCGGCAAAATATTTTCATATAAAAATATTCATATAAAACCAAATGTGGGTGTGGCTTAAACCAGAAGTTTGGTTAAACTACATGAAAAAAATTCAATGTAATTTTGTTCCTATCATAGTGTACATATAGCAAATATACCTTGCATAATTCATAAAATGATTTATTATTTATACTAAATTTCTATAAATTTATTTTAATAATTAAACACAACAATAAGCATTTAAATATTTTTTAATGATTAAAAATAATGCATTTTATTATCTATAAAATATTAAGTATTAAGTAACATTAAGTATAAAATATTATAAAAATATTATTTATATATATATTATTAATACTAAACGTTAAATAAAAGAAAAAAGGTGTTTTTAGTAGTGTATGTTTGTTTGTTTCCCAGAAGTGACCTTTTTTTTCTCTCTTCAGGCATGTTTTTGGACAGACCATCTCTGCAGAGGTTCCTGGAGGAATCCGTCCATTTGTGCACCTGATCTGGACGCCCATCGCATCCACTCTTACCCTCCCATCCGACCAGAGCCAGTTCAGCTGGGTTTTCCTGGTTGCCGTTGCCGGTAGCGATGAGAGCGTCCAGTCGTGTTATGATACTGGTTTGGGACTTATTGATACTGGCGACTTACGCCCTTCTCACCTGCGAAGCTGGGCGGAGCTTTGGAAGGGGGAGCAGCATAGAGGTGGAGGGAGCAGAGAGCCTGAACCGCGCTCTGATTGGCTGCATGTTTTATCTTCTCAGCTCATTCTCATCTTTAAGTGAGGAGGCAAACGCACCGTTTGAGTTTGGAGGTGTCAGTCCTGGGGGTTTGTCAAACGGGAGTGAAGATGAGGATTACCATGGCCATGTGTTCTGGGACCAGGTGAGTTTAACACATTTCATCAGGGACAGCATTGGGGAATGTTACTGTTTATTAATGTTTATTAATTTTACTTTATTTATTTTTTATAATTAGTTTTATGATAATTGACATTATGCTACACCTGCTGTCAAGAGAAACCTAACTTGCATGGAACCCCTTCAAATATGATGATCCCTTTATAAAGGACCCCCTTTCTAAAATATAAAGACAACAAAATAATTTTGTACATGAAAATACATTTACTGTGTGGGAAAAACAGTACCATTTCATTGTAAAGACAACATGTTATTTCCAGTACTGATAATTATAAATATAGTAAATAAAATAAATGATTCTAAAATATTTCAAAATACTAAAATATTTCAAAAGAAAATACACACATTAATAAATAAATATTTTCTTTTTTTTTGTGTGTGTGGAAACCATGATACAATTTTTATACTTTATTTATTTTTTTTACATTACTTTCAAACACAACAACAATAATAATTAAAATACCTTTTAATAATTAAAAATAAATAAAATAAATGTTACATAAAAGGAAAATATTAAGTATAAAATATAAAGTATTAAGTACTATGAAGTGTGTATATATATATATATATATATATATATATATATATATTTATGAAGTACATAATATATATATATATATATATATAACAATACTTTATATTTTTGTGGAAATCATGATCTTAATATGATTTTTGATGAATAGGAAGTTCAAAAGAACAGCGTTTATTTGAAACCGAAATCTTTTGTAAAATTATAAATGTCTTTGCTGTCACTTTTGATAAATTTAATGCATTTTTGCTGAAAAATTATAATTATATGACTTATTAATTATTGAGTTAACACATTAACTTCATAAGTCCTAAAAATGCATTTACTACTTTGTGTTTTTTTTTTCTATCTCAAATTTTACATGGACTCACCGCCTGTTTGAAAACCCCTTTTAGATGAAGGTTTTTATTTTGTCTGTCTGGCTCTCTGGCTCCGCCCGCAGGAAACATGGATGTACCCCAGTGTGGCCCTCTTTTATCCCAGACTGGCCAGGGCTGTCCTGGAATACCGTGTGGGAACGATAGAAGGTGCCCGAGCAAACGCCCAGCAGATGGGCTACAAGGTACAGTGGGTAATTGTCCTTGAGTTATCTGTAGCTTTTATATTATTTAAATTTTTCTACCTTTTTTTTAATCAGGGATTGAAGTTTGCATGGGAGAGTGCGGTGACGGGTCGTGACGTTTGTCCAGAGGACATTTACGCCGAGCAGGAGCTGCACATCAATGGAGACGTGGTTCTGGCTTTCCAGCAGTACTTTTATCTCACGCAGGTACAGATTATACACACTTAAACACTGTACACCTGGGCCAGAAATGCATCAGAACCTCATCTGTGTCTCATCCATCACACAGGACCTGGAGATGTTCAGGGAAGGACGGGGCAGTGAGGTGGTGTGGGGTGTCGCTGACTACTGGGTTTCACGGGTAACATGGGACCCTACTAACCAGCAGTACCATATCAAAGGTAAACAGTGGCATCATCAGTCAGGAACGAGGGTTATTATCATGGTCTAAAACCAAAACTTTTGAAAACATGATTGTTAACTGAAATAAAGCTGAAATAAAATATACATATTAGATGAAAAACTTAAAAAGAACAAAAAACAATAAAAGTGACAAAAGCACATAACAAAATTACAAAAAAATTAAACAAGGTATAAAAATGAAATTTTCATAAAAATACAATAGTAAATAAATAACACTAAAATAACACTGGTCATGACATCATCAGTCATGCATGCATTCAGCAACTTGAAATAATGAATGAAGTAACTTTACAATAAGGTTCCATTAGTTAATGTTAGTTAATGCATTAACTCACATTAACAAACAATGAATAATACATTTATTACAGTATTTATTAATCTTTGTTAATGTTAGTTAATGAAAATACAGTCTTTCATTGTTAGTTCATGTTAATTCAGAGTGCATTAACTAATGTTAACAAGCACAACTTTTGATTTTAATAATGCATTAGTAAATGTTGGAATTAACGAACTAAGATTAATAAATGCTGTAGAAGTATTGTTCATGCTTAGTTCATGTGAACTAAAGTAGTTAACTAATGAACCTTATTATAAAGTGTTACCTATAATTTTTATGGTAAATACAAAGCGGGACAAAAAGATTAAAAAAAAAAAGTATAAAAAAAACGAACTGAAAAAAGTTTAAATAGAAGCACTAAAATGAACTGGAAATAAATAAAAACTAAAACTCAAATAAAAATCAAAAGAACAAAAACAAACAAAGAAAATTACAAAAAAAAAAGAAGAAAAAAAAAAGGTATATAAAAACTAAAGTCTAAAAAACTAAAAAAATTACAAAAAATAAATATTAGTAAAGTATAAAAAACTAAAAATATTAGTAAATAAATAATACTAAAATAACACTGGTCATGACATCATGAGTCATGCATGCATTTAAATACTTGAAATAATTTTTTAAGTAACGTGGAACTTTTTGAATTCACACAATATTACATCATATTCGTTTATAATGATTCATAATGTTTTGTGGTGCATTCAGGGCTGGAAAAACGAATGAACGAGTGCAAAGGGAAATAAAAAAAACTTGCTAAGTGTGTTGTTTTGATATTGTGCGTAAGCTTCTTTGTGAGGTTTTGCGTTGTTTGTCCGTTAGGTGTGATTCCTCCTGATGAGTACTACTTCACTGTCGACAACTCCGTGTTCACCAATGCTGTCGCCCAGCGCAGGTGTGTGTTTGTGCATGATCTCTCGTAATTAGGGTCATTGATTTGAACAAACCCTTAACCCTGAGTACTAAATGTCAGTGCATAAGATTTCTCCTGGCGGGTGATTAAACAGCCAAAAATCACACAATGAATATTGAGAGTATTGGGAGTATTTTTCAGAACTAGCAGGTTCTTTCGTTCTCTCTAATGTGTAGTCTTCAGTTTGCCGTGGAGTTGTCTGGTCTGTTGGCACACGCGGCTCCTCCCGCTTGGCAGGACGTTGCTGATAAGATCAAAGTACCCTTTGACCCGGAACTGAAGTATCACCCAGAGTTTGACGGCTACACGCAGGGTGAGACGCCCTCATCAGCTTCATGCTCGTGGTGTAGTAATCATTATATTCCCTGATTCAACTTTCTAAACAAACTCTCAGTGCTGCAGGGAGGAGTCCTCAAACCTGAAAATGAGACGTGTTTTTGGGGTTTTGGTTACAAGTTTGTGTTTACAAAAGCTCAAGATATTTTCACCTTTTATTCTAAAACATAAAATACATCAGTAATACACCATGCATTATTATTTTTTTAAGCTTTTACTTTTCTGACAAAGGTTAAATGGGCCTACAGAGGTTGTTGGGGACAAACAACAACAACAAAAATAATTAATAATTAATTAAATACATTAAAATAGTTAATTAATCAATAAATATATTGGTAACACTTTACAATAAGGTTCATTAGTTAACATTAGTTTACTACTTTAGTTCACATGAACTAAGCAGAAACAATACTACAGGATTTATTCATCTTAGTTCATGTTAATTTCAACATTTACTAATGCATTATTAAAATCAAAAGTTGTGCTTGTTAACATTAGTTAATGCACTGTGAATTAACACGAACTAACAATGAACGACTGTATTTTCATTAACTAACATTAATAAATACTGTAATAAATGTATTGTTCATTGATGTTAGTTAATACATTAACTAACATTAACTAATGGAACCTTATTGTAAAGTGTTACCGATATAATAAAACAAATAAATGCAATGTAATAAAATTTATACAATTTCCAACTTGTAGATATAAAGACTGAAAGAGTTGTCAGTAGCATAATGGTTGTGACGCTGAAGGCATGCAACTGTAGTGTAGTTCATTTATATGAACTACGTTTACTTTTTTACTTCTGCCGATTGTTTTTAGGCTTCAAAATTCATAAAAGTGTTTTGTTATGATGAACAAAACATGTAAGAATCATAAACTTTGTTGGTCACAGAACTTATTTTCTGCAGTACTATTGGGTTTTTGCCGTGGGAACCAGGGTGATGCTAATTTACAAAAATACATCATCGCTGTAGCCTTATATACATGTGACATAAATTCTGAATAACGTTCATTGCTAAATTTTACATTCATAAATGTACATTTTGTAAAAAAAAAAAAAAGTGCATAAATGTACAAAAATGTTTTATTTTCAAGACAAATGTTGATGTATATTTGAATTCTTTAAAGAAGTCTAATAATTCAGTTGCTTGTAATTCTCTTCTATGGTGTAATAAAGGGACCGCTGCTTTATATTCCTCAGGAAATCGAGTCAAGCAGGCAGACGTAGTGTTGCTCGGATACCCGCTGGCCATGTCCATG
Organism: Sinocyclocheilus anshuiensis; assembly: GCF_001515605.1. Lineage (NCBI taxonomy): Eukaryota > Metazoa > Chordata > Actinopteri > Cypriniformes > Cyprinidae > Sinocyclocheilus > Sinocyclocheilus anshuiensis. Next base: position 304,897 of record NW_015548244.1, on the reverse strand, counting down.
ACCCCAGAGGTCAGACGCAATGATCTGGAAGCGTATGAGGCTGTCACGGATCCGCTCGGACCGGCCATGACATGGGTAAGTCACACACTGTGCCGCAACCATCATGCTCTGTGTGTGTTTCTATTATTATCTGTTCATTTTATTTCCTTTTTTTTTTTGCACACTATATTTTCTTGTAAAATGTTCAGTAAGTGTAAATAAGTCTATATGTGTGTCTGTTCGTAGGGCATGTTTGCTTTGGGTTGGCTTGAACTTGGAGAGGCTGAAAGAGCCCAAAAGCTTCTGCGGAAGTGCTTCAAAAATATCCAGAAACCATTTCAGGTACATTTTTGCACTATGCAATATGTATGCTGTGCATAGTACACTGAAAAAAAACAAAAAAAAAACAATTTCGCTCAGAAATTGCTAGTAAATTTAACAAATAATTACAAAGAAACTGCAAGTAACATGTTAAAAATAAACATGAAATTTTGAAGTAGACAAATTAAAATAATATTTTCTTGTAAATCCATTAAAATAATCTTTGTTTTATTTACGGATTATTATTATTTTGTTTTTAATTAGTGGAAAATAAGTACGCAAGCAGAGCACACTCTATGGAATAACGTATCCGACAATGCAATGCAGAATGTGACCTTCCTTTTTCAATTATATTTTGCAAAAACATTTTTTTGTATATTTTAAAAATTAAAATATATTATATTTAAAAATTGCATTAAATTTAAATGTAAAAAAAACTGACATTCAATTTAAATTCAATAAAAAATATAGTGCCCAGCACACACATATCATTCGTTATGGAAGCTTGTTTCCGCCACAGGATAAAAAATTTTTATCTCATAATTCAGACTTTTTGTTCTAGCAATTTATATCTTATATCTCACAAGTTCTGTAATTTTGAGATACAAACTTGCAAATGCGAGAAAAATCTGAAGTGTGAGATATAAAAAGTTACAGTTACCTTTTTTATTTTTTATTACGTGGTGGAAACAAAAAAACAGAATTGCGAGACGTAAACTCAGAATTTAGATGGAAAAAAGTCCGAATTGCGAAATATAAACTTGGAATCCTGAGAAAAAAGTTTACAGTATATCTTTTTTCTTTCAATTGCGAGTTTATATCTTCCAAATCTGAATTTATATCTCACAATTGTGTCTGAATTGTGAGATAAAAAGTCACAATTAACTTTTTTTACTGTTTTATCCCGTGGCGGAAAAAGTCTTCCATATTTGTAGGTGTGAAGGATGAAAGTACAATGAGAAAATATATAAATCCCACACGCTGCTCGATTAAATTTACATTTTAAAAACTGTATACAACATAATTAATATGCAACATAACATAAAGTCGATGACAACAGTGAAACATTTATTGTTACATCCTGTGCATATATGTAAATATTTAAAGCAGTATACTGTACATATTACACGATATATACTAATTAATACTCTAGTATTTTATGTCAGATATCTCCATCATCTGTATTTCTCCGTTCTTTGTGTAGGTATGGAGTGAGTCGGCTGATGGCTCTGGGTGTGTGAACTTCCTCACCGGTACGGGCGGCTTTCTGCAGGCGGTGCTGTTTGGCTACACTGGCTTCAGGTGACAAAATCACTGCCAACTTAAAGAGACAGTCGCTTGATCACATCCAGACGTCACTGTGTGTCTCGTTCCTGTCCTGTGTTGTTCAGAGTGCAGAGGGAGCATCTTGCCTTCGCTCCGCTGCTGTCACAGGAAGTTGATGCACTCCATGTGAAAGGTGTGAGCTACCTTGGCAACAAGATGGATTGGATGGTGAAGCGTGGGGAAGTGAGCGTTTCAGTGAGGAAGCCTGCAGAGGAGTCTGGGAGTCAGGAGCCGTCCGCTTTTGAAGTTGTCCTGAATACTGGAACTACAATCCCACTTACTCCAGGTAATAAACAGCAGTAAACAAATAAACAGACCATCAACTATTATTAGCAATTAGTGGTGTTTGCTATGGCAGTGTTTTTTTTTTCGCTAGAATGAATGAATTCGTTTAATGAATTGTTATCCACAGGACAGTCAGTGAGGTTTCCGCGGCAGCCTGGTCAGATCCGTAAAGTGAATTCCGGTTCTTACGGCTGGCCTGTATGATGATCCACATCCACAAACACTTTATCAAGCCTTGAATAAATCATTTCTACTTCATACCTTTCATATTTCAAATATACTACATTTTACTTTAATAATGTACTCTGATAATGCCAGATATATGGATTATTATTATTATTATTACTTGAATCACGTTATACTCTGGAAAAATTATTTACAATAAAGATTTTAAAAAGTAATTGTATTTTTTTAAATTAAATTTTGAAAAGTCTTGAATTTTGAAAATTGACACAAATCAATGCATTTGATGGAACTCAAGTCTTCCTTTGCTATGTTGACGAGTGCTATCATAGTACGTTTTTTTTTTTTTGTGGTCATTTCTTTTTATAATGCCACAAAAAAAAGAAATGAAAAATCTGTAATATTTTTAATAATTGTTAATAATTTAATTATTAATATTGATAACCTTATTGTAATGTTATATTTGTCTAAAATGTACACATCAAAATACATCAACATTTTTGTAGTTCTCTTCTTACTGCATTTTTTTTTTAGCTTTTTCACCATTTTTTATTCTTTTGATGTTTTTAATCCATATATACAATGTTTAAATGTATTATATATATATATATAGAGAGAGAGAGAGAGAGAGAGAGATTAATATATAAATTAATTATTAATATATAAAATATATAAGTTAAATATAAATTAAATTAGGTTGATAAATATATATATTGCAAGTATTTTACAGTTTTAAGGCATTCATTTCAGCTACTTCGAAATAAAAATGTAAAATAATTTTTAAATGCCGCAAAACTTGAAATAGCTTTAAGAAATCTACATTTGTGTACTCTTGACTGAAAATCACGTCTGCTGTCGAGCGTGGTTTCGTGCTACGTCGTGTTCTTTCGATAATTTCCGTTTTGATTCGGTAATTTCCGCTTGCTCTCCTTCCTGTGTTGATCCCCCGTCCCCAGTAAAGGCACTCGGAGGCCATTATCCTGCAACCATTTTCTTTTCTTTCATACCTGAAGAAAAATAAATCGTTTTTATAAATCAATTATTTATTCGTGCAAGTTGACCAAGCGCTCGTTGGACACCTGCATCTTTACAAATCGTGAGGGACGCGCACCTCGCCTCGACAATCCTTCGGATAATTTCGGCTGCTTTCGTGCGCCGCTGTTTTGAAATGGACGCGACTGAACCGGCGGCGAAGGCACTCGAGCTGGGCGACGTGTCTGCGGGAGAGGCGGTAGGTTCGGATACCGAGTCGGAGGCCGAAGTCGCCACGATGACTGTGATGGGAGAAGCGGGAAACATCGACATCACCGAACCCCTGCCGAACCCAGACGATGCCGAAACGGCGTTTGCCGGTCAGTGTGCGCATGCGCAAATCATACGGTCTTTTAATCCATTATACATCATCATCTTTTTTTTCACTGATTAGAATAAGGCTTGTTTAACCAACGTTAATATTATAATATTTTGTTTTGGGCAAACAAACAATTCTCGTCACATCAAACTCTTCAAAAGTGATGCTGAAGACGTTTATAAATTTTTTCAACATTGATAATAGTTTTTATGGTAAGGTTCATTAGTTAACTACTTTAGTTAAGATGAACTAAGAATGAACAATACTTTTACAGCATTTATTCAGCTTAGTTCATGTTAATTCTAACATTTACTAATGCATTATTAAAATCAAAAGTTGTGCTTGTTCACATTAGTTAATGCACTGTGAATTAACATGAACTAACAATGAAAGACTGTATTTCCATTAACAAAGATTAATAAATACTGTAATAAATGTATTGTTAAATGTTCATGTTAGTTAATACATTAACTAATGGAACCTTATTGTAAAGTGTTAGCGTTTTTATAATGAGTGCCAATAAAAATTGAAAATAATTGAGCAGCAAATCGGCATATTAAAATTATTTCTGAAGGATCATGTGACTCTGAAGACTGGAGTAATGATGCTGAAAATTCAGCTTTGCATCACCGGAATAAATTACATTTTACAATATATTCAAATAGAAAACAGTTATTTTAATTTGTAATAATATTTTATATTATTACTGTTTTTACTGTATTTTTTATTTAATAAATACATCCAAAGAGACTTCTTTCAAAAACAAACCAAATAAAAAAAATAAAAAAAATATTATTATTAATTAGGGCCCGAGCACTGTTGGTGTGAGGACCCTATTGGAATTGCTCCGTTTCTTATTTTTATTATTAAATCTTAATTATTCAAGTACAGTACGTCATGTGCACAAACACCAGAAACATTGTCGTCTACCCAAAGTCATATAAAGTTTGTGTTTTTTCGCAGAGGTGACAGCCGTCACGGTTGGGGATGTCCAGAGTTCAGATGAATCTGTGTTCACATCTACAGTCGCCACAGCAGCGTCCATCCCTGAACACGTGCTCGTAAGATAAAACACTCTCGCTGGTCCACTCTAAACCTATGCATGATTTAAAGTTAAAAAGGCTTGAAATTGACAGTATAATTATGCTTGTCTTTATGCAGAATACATTATTTTGTCAAATACTAAGATGGAAGGAACCCTAGAATTTATTTGTAAATAAAGTCACAAAATAGTGGCAGTACCATGTTACAGTCAGATGACAATACCATGGTACTTTGATAGAAACCAAAACTGTGGTACTGTATGATTACTATATTTTCCTATACCATGATAAAACCATCTTGCATGTCCAAAAATGTTTTATTTGGATAACTTCTGTTATAATTAATGTCAAAACATTAAAAAATTAAGAAGTATTCAATAATGTTAATTTTAAATAATGTTAAATAACTTGAAAACACATATCAAAATGATGCATGGCTGAATTATTTATTTATTTATTTATTTATTTGCTTGCTTTTTATATAAATACACACACATGCATGTATATATTTAAGAAAAATATGTTTCTTTTATATATTAAATATATTTATACATGATATAAATTATATTAATATAAATATATACATGTAAATACATGTAAATATTTTCAAAATATATACTGTATGTGTGTGCTTTTATATATACATAATAAATATACACAGTAAACATTATGCAAACAAAAACGATATTTTAGTTAACATTTTAGTATCATTTATTTTAGTTATCATTTAGATTATTTTATTATTTTAGTGTCATTTAGATACTATTATAGTTTTTATCAGTATTTTGAATTAGTTTTTTTTTAATAATTTCATTACGTTTAGTTAAAGGTTTAGTATTTTTGTGTAATTTTTATTAGTTTTAGTTTTTTTATATAATTGTATTATATATATATAATTTTATTAATATTATTATTTATACAATATATACTTTATTATAGTTTTTATTGATTTCTGTAGTCATTTTAGTACGTCAAGTTAAACTAAATGAAAATGAGAAAGGTTTTCTCTTTAACTAGCTGAAATAAAATAAAATTTTATTATATTTTATTTCATTTCAGGTAGGGTTTATTTTATTTCAGTTAACAAAAATAGTTTTATAGTTTTAGATTTAGTCCAAAATAATCACGGTAATACCGTTTATTTTTAGTTAGTGTGAAATAAATGTTAGGACAGATATGTTTTGGATCAAAATAAAAACATCAGATTTAATATGTCTTAACTGATTCATGTAGACAGGCAGAACTACACTTCAGATCGGAGACAGTCTGAGTACCCAGAAGGCCACGCTGATTGTGGTGCACACGGATGGGAGCATCGTGGACGCCACAGGGCTGAAAGGCACCGCAACACCTATGACACCTGGTAAACTGGACTGTTAGGAGCTATAAAACTAGACTTAAAGCGGTCCTATTATGCTTTTTCACTTTTTCAACTTTAGTTAGTCTGTAATGTTGCTGTTTGAGCATAAAAAAGATCTGCAAAGTTGCAAAGCTCAAAGTCCATTTCAAAAGGAGATATTTTATTTAACAGAAATCACTTTTCAAAAACTACAACCAATGACTAGTTTGGACTACAACGCATATTTTCTGGGATTTGTGATATCACAAAGATCGACGAATGGGACGAGACCTGGTTGAGCTGCACTAGAGAAGGCAACGAGTGTTATCACTATGTCGGAGACATGCTAGCTTTCCCAAGGCAGATGAACTTAGAGTGGTTACAATCATCCGGGTTTAAATCGCGCTCAAATTGATTTGATTTTGAGCAATATTTACACTGAAGCTAGCAGGTGGCTATTCTAGTACACCCCCAAAACAAAATCAAGACTTTGTAAAAGAGCATAATAGGACCCCTTTAAACTAAATGAAATACAGTATTTCTATACGCGTGTGTTTTTCCCTCTCAGGTCCTCAAACCCCGAGCACCCCTCTGACGTCTGGACACGATAAGGACGTCTCTAAGTACAACTGGGATCCGTCGGTTTACGACAACGAGCTCCCCGTGCGCTGCAGGAACACCAGCGGGATTCTGTACAAAAGCAGACTGGGCTCAGGTACACAGTCGACACAAGAGTGCGTCACACGACTAACACTAAGCCAGCTGTGTGTTTCAAAACCTCTCAGGAAGTGTGCAGGAAATCAAACACATGATCATCTGCAGGTTAACAAGCTGTCAGGACAGTATTGACAGTATCAAAGGCTGCAGCCTAATTTGCATTTGGGGGGAAAAACTAATTGCGATTTTGCTGTTCAAAAAAATTGTGATTTAAAATGTGATTTTAAAAAACTACGGGTTTGCTGTACTTGTTTGTAGGGCTGCACAACTTCAAATCTTTGTGATTATTTATGAATATGACTATAAAGCAATAATTAATAACAACGATTATTATTACTTTTATTATGATGATTATTACGGAATAAATACATAAAAATACTAAATATTTCACTTCAAAATAAAGAAATCAAGTAAGTGAGTATTTAATAAAATAAAGTAATTATAATTTTATTTGAAAGAAAACTGTAAAAGTACAATGCTAATATTTATGACTATTCATTTCTTGATTTTCAAACTTTAAAATTATTATTCATTTATTAGTTTACAAATTATTATATAATTTTTTCTTAAATACTTTTTGTTTTACAATGAAATATTACAATAGTAATATTTTGTCTTTTTAAGTAATTAAATTTTATTTTGTAATTATAATCACAATAATATAATTAAAACAATACAATTGTTATTAGTAGTAGTATTTTTATTATTAGACTTTTTTTAGTTGTGAAAAAATGGTGAGGAAAGTTCTCACAGCAGATTTTAAATTAAAAACCTCAAATTATGAATTTTAAAGTAACGTATTTGCTAGGTGATAAATATTACATGAAAACACAAAATAATGCACAAAAATGAGGTAACACTTTACAGTAAGGTTCCATTTGTTAGCTATAATAGTTAACAAGAACCAACAATGAAAAACACTTGTAAAGCATTTATTAATCTGAGTTAATGTTCATGTCAACATCTACTAATACATTATTACAATGTATTTAGAAAGCTGTATCTGTTATTATTTACAGTGTTTACAATATTATTTAATGGACCTGAGCTGACATTAACTAACAATGAACAGTTGCATTTTTTATTAACTAATATTAACACAGATTAACCAATACTGTAACGAATGTATTGCTCATTGTTAGGTAATGTTAGTTAATGCATTAGTCAATGTAACCTACTAAGGACTTTATAGTTAAGTGTTACTGGCTTTATAGTGTCAAGACACAATTTAATGATGTGATAGTAAGTCTTACATACATGCCTTTTTTTTTTTTACAACTAAAAAGGTCAGAAGAGAAACATCACAAACGGTTTTTCAGCTGCACAAGGAATTGTGGGTACTATAAGCCCAAAGACATGAGAAATCCACTGGAAAATAGTTCACTATCTGGGCTGCTTTGGCATACTGTTTTCTATGTGCCATGATTTAAGACACACTCATTACTATACAAGGACACATAATATAAGAATTGAGACACAGCCAGTGACTGATCTTTAATCTTTGACCTCAGGGGGCAAAGGACGCTGTATCAAACACAACAATAACTGGTACACCCCGACAGAGTTTGAGGGTATGTCAGGAAGAGCAAGCAGCAAAGACTGGAAGAGAAGTATCCGCTACGCTGGCCGACCTCTACAGTGTCTCATTCAGGTCAGACCAGCCTCACACACACACACACACACACACAACTCTGTATAGCTATCTTTGCAAGGACATTCATTGACACAATGCAATCTCTAGCTCCTTATCCTAACCCTACCCATCAGAACTAAGTGCCTCAACCAAACCCTTACCTTAAACCTACCCTTTACCCAATTATAACCTGACCCCTAACACCAAGTCCTGACCCTCAAACAGGCCCTCACAAAGATAGCTGTACAAGTGCTAACAAACACACGCACACACACACACACACACACACAC
>NW_015548244.1:279303-296354 GCF_001515605.1 Sinocyclocheilus anshuiensis | reverse complement strand
ACACACACACACACACACACACACACACACACACACATAATCATAACAGAATATGCACACACACATACAGCTCAAAGGAGGAACCCTTTCCAAAAACATCCCCAGAGACTCATTCAGCAGAACAGCCCAGACCTGTTGCAGTATTCGACTGGAGTGTGTGTGTGTGTTGACAGGAGCGCATCCTGAACCCTCATGCAGCGTCCTGTACGTGTGCGGCCTGCTGTGATGATCTGTCAACAGTGAGTGGCACGGTGACTCATTCTCATAAATCATAATCATACTGCTGAGCTGACCTGGGTAAAGAGTGCTCTGAGTAAAGATGAAAAATAATTGTTAAGAAAATGTTAACTGAAATAAAAAAATGAATACAAAGGAAACAAAACTGTAAATTAAAAAGATACTATACTAAATAAAGTAATAAATAAATAGAAAAATGATGGTTGTGTTTAAACAGTAAACCTTTTTGAGAGAAACTCAATCAAGTGAATATATAAATGTATATTATATAAATTATTATTATATAGATACTATTATTAAAAATGAATATAAAATTAAATATAAATAAAAATATGTATCCTGAAAAAAAAAAGAAAAAAAAAACATTATGGTCATGTTTAAACGGTAAACCTTTTTGAGTGAAACAATATATTTATTTATTAATTATACGATTTATATTACAAGTTACCATTATATAATACTTATATGAATTGTTATTTAAGTATCATTATTACACAATAATATAAAATCATAAAATTAAATATTAAATACAGAAAAAATATTCAAACAAGCAATTTATTTCTAAATAAATATTATGTAAAAAAGGAATCAAAATAAAAAATATACTATGAAATAAAATTAAAATAAAATATTTATAAAATATTATTATATAAAGGTTATTATTAAAAAACAGTAAAATAATAATCATAGATTTAATAAATATAATATTAATATTATGCAAAAATAAATATACAGCGTAAGTATGTTGCATGTGAATCTGTTTTAAATGGAAAAAATCTTGCTTATTTCATTTAGCTTACATACTGTAGCAAAACTCCTCTTTCTTTGCCTGTTTCTTCTCCAGTGTACGAAGGACGGATCTTTCGAAGGAGAGGACATCTCCATGGTAATTTGTAATGACTGAAGTCTCAGTTGTGATGTCATATCGCTCTAGAGACTAATTGTGGATTCTGGTGCCCTACAGACGGGCCCCGTCAGACTGTTCGTCCCTTATAAAAGAAGGAAGAAGGACAGCGAGCGCTCAGCTTCTCCTGAGAAGAAGGAAGTTCATTCTCCAAAGAATATCACCCTGGCTCCTGGAGCAACATGTAAGAGCCTTACTGTTCCCCTGTGCCTCCGCACATTTATTCCCAATATTTACATCCCATCAAACATTGTCAGTCGAGACAGATTACCACCTGCACCTGGTATTAACATCCATCTAAACCGCGTCTCCTGTCACCAGATTCTGATGTTGTTGAGGTAAAAATCATTTTGCTGCTAAATGAAAATAAAATGACTTAATTTATTAATTAACTCAGCATGAGTTCAGAACTAATAAAAAAATATATTTTTCCTGTAGGCCAGCAACTAACAACATCACAAGCTGGTGTTGATAAATTCATAAATATATATTTATATTATATATAAATATATACATATATAATAATTATAATTAATTAAAATAATACAATAAAATAAATTATTTAAAAATACTAAATAAATAAAATAATAATAAAATAAAACAATAAAATCCAAAACAAAAAATTCATTATTTTCTGCTTCTGACTAAAATAAAACACATAATACATAATATGTAATACACAAAATGATAAATTACTACAAATAAATAATAAAAAACAAAATTAATAAAATCAAAAAACAAAGTGCATAATTTTCTGCATCTTTGTTTTTTGTTGTTTGTTTTGGAAATGTCATTAATTGCATATTGTATTTCAGACAGATACATAAAATAATGAATTTTGAATTTTTATATAATTTATTATTATTTGATTTATTTTGTATTTTTTTAATAATTTACAGATACATAAAATAATGAATTTTGAATTTTTATATAATTTATTTATTATTTGATTTATTTTGTATTTTTTTATAATTTATTTTCATTGTATTATTTTATTTATTTTAATCAAGCAATATAAATAAATATTAATATTATGTTAAAAAGGAATCCAAAATATTAATAAAAAATATATGAAATATGAAATAAAATGAATTTTTTTATGGTTGCATCTAAATAGTAAACCCTTTTAAGTGGAACTTAATAATATAAATATACAGATGTGTATTATTAAAATGTTTGTATAAATACTATATAATAATATTATTATTCCAGTATCCAAAGAGATACATATATATACATATATACATTTTTTTTTTTTGTATCGGTGGTTATGACTCTCAGGTGTGATTCTGTTGTGAGTTTTCTGATATCAAACCGTGTGACATCTCTCGTAAGTATCAGCAAAGTGAGTAATTCTCTCAGGAGACACTGGAAATGGCTCACGACTGTCTGTCTGCTCTCAGTTACAATGAGTCCGTCTGGACAGATCACCACATCAGGCACGCTGACCTTTGACCGAACGGTGACAGGAGAGACGGCAGCCATCATCTCCGACAGCCCTGTGCCCACTGACGTCTTCACCAACACAACCGGTGGGTGGTGTCAAATACTACAGCCAAAGGGTGTTTTTAATGACCAAAACCACATACTTGCATGCTACTATTTTGGAAGTTTGTAGTATGGGTTTTGTGCACATTATGCAGACTTTCTGGACGTATTTGCCAAAATGTGCAGTATAGAACAGAGCACACTGTGAGGAATACTGTATCCCACAATGCAGTGCACTTGGGTTGACCTTCCATATCCAGTATGGTAAAAGTTTTCTTATTATTTGTTCAAATTGGCAAAAGTTGAGGCATTATTACTCATAAATATGCAAAATAAGTGTATGATAACTGGATGCCACTTGGATGAGTAAGAACAGCCAATCAGATTAAAGCTCTGCCAGAGCGCTTGCGTTTTTTGTGTGCAATTTGCATCAGAGGGTCATTGACTGGTCCGTCGGCGGTCTGTGATCGTGCCATCTGAGGTTGAGACTCTCTCCCCCTCTGAAGCCCAGGATTGGCCTCTTTCTGGCTCTTTTTTGGCTGGAAATAAAAGGGCTGTTATTTTTAGGCCCCTTTGTGTGAGACGGAGGCCGTTTTGAGCTCAGCGTGAGACTCTGATAATGAGTTGTTCTGTGTTTTTGTAACCTGTCCAGTTGGGGTGACTTCTGTTAAATGGCACATTTAAGGGACAGAGGATACATCGGGTCTGTCCTGTTAAGGGTCACGCTTGGACCGTCCAAAGCCATCCTGTGAGCAAATGTCGGGAGACTTCATAACACCTCTGAACCAATGATTTGTATATTACTGCATCCGAGTGTTTCTAGAAATGACATTATCTGCTGAATGAATGAAGCACTGCTGAAGTTAATGCATTAACCTTTGAGATTAATTAAACGTTTAATGCTGTTAAATTCACTTAATGCTGTTTTAGCACATTTAGCTAATTTGACATTCATTCTGTGCAATGTTATTTTTAAATCCTTAACAGAAAAAAAAAACACTTAGTCTAAAAACATGAACTCAAACTTTCTGTTTTCCTGGCCTTATTGTGAATGATTTATCAGTACGTTATTTCAACTAAAAAAATAAAATTAAATAAATAATCAAAATTCAATGAAATTATCCAATGAAATATTTCATATTTTAATTCAAACAATTTACCTTTCCTGTTGATGTCATCAAGGCTGCTTAGGTTTCACAAGCAGATCAATTCCTGATGTATAAAGTCATTTTTTTTCCATTGAATATTCTGTTTTAGCATTCCATCACTTGCTCACCAGTGGATGCTCTGAGAGTCCAAACAGCTGATAAAAACATCACAATAATCCACAAGTAATCCACACCGGATGGACTGGAGTAGTGTGGATTACTTGTGGATTATTGTGATGTTTTTATCAGCTGTTTGGACTCTCATTCTGACGGCACCCATTCACCTCATCTTAAAAAGCACATTCATTTTTTGGTGAACTACTCCTTTAAGTACAGATTTACTAAACTATTTACAATTAATTATTTTCATTTACCGATAGCCAATAATTCCATACACCGCTTTATATCCTTCTTTCAAAGTCTTTTCATTCTTGTCTTGCTCTCTTTTCAAGAGAAAAGGATCATGGTTTGAATTCTGTCTGAGGGTTTATTTCTGAAGTTGAGGGCAGTCGTCCAGTGTAGATGTTTTGCTTCAGGGAGCGTGACCTGGCTCTGTGTCACTGATCCACCACTGTGCTCTGTGTCTCAGGAAATCATCGTTCTCTCCTTCTTTTTATCTCTGTCAGGTTGTGTGTGTCTGAAATGCTTCAGCACTTCTCTTTTAAAGCATCCTGACCTCGACTCGCTTGGACTGATGCAAGAAAATAACCAGACAAAAAGTGTGTCCACAGCCGTGGACCGTAATATTACAGAAAAAAATAATTTCTGCCACAGGAAAATGGGTGCATATTCTCACGTCTACAAAGTATTGATGTAGGAGCAGGGGCCTAGTGGTTAATGCACATGCTCAGACACATTGAGCTGTGGTGCTCATGTGGCCACCGTGAGTTCAAATCCACCTTTCAGGAGTCTTAAAGTCAAGGAAAAAAAAAAACGTCTTGGTGAATATATGTCTATAGTGAATATACATTTTTCTTACATACATTTTCTTACATATAAGCAATTGTTCAGGTTTTCATCTTAATTTCAGTTAATAATGTTCTTGACAGAATTCAAACCATGATCCTATCTCTTGAAAAGAGAGCAAGACAAGAATAGAAAGACTTTGAAAGATGGATATAAAGCAATGTATGGATCATTGGTTGTTGTCAGTAAATAAAAATAATTATTTTGTAAATATTTTTGTACTTAAAAGAATAGTTCACCACAAAATGAAAATGTGCTGAAAATATACCCTCCCTCAAGCTATTTAAGATGTAGATGAGTTTGTTTCTTCATCAGAACAGATTTGGAGAAATGTACCAATGGATCCTCTGCAGTGAATGGGTGCCGTCAGAATGAGAGTCCAAACAGCTGATAAAAACATCACAATAATCCACAAGTAATCCACACCGGATGGACTGGAGTAGTGTGGATTACTTGTGGATTATTGTGATGTTTTTATCAGCTGTTTGGACTCTCATTCTGACGGCACCCATTCACCTCATCTTAAAAAGCACATTCATTTTTTGGTGAACTACTCCTTTAAGTACAGATTTACTAAACTATTTACAATTAATTATTTTCATTTACCGATAGCCAATAATTCCATACACCGCTTTATATCCTTCTTTCAAAGTCTTTTCATTCTTGTCTTGCTCTCTTTTCAAGAGAAAAGGATCATGGTTTGAATTCTGTCTGAGGGTTTATTTCTGAAGTTGAGGGCAGTCGTCCAGTGTAGATGTTTTGCTTCAGGGAGCGTGACCTGGCTCTGTGTCACTGATCCACCACTGTGCTCTGTGTCTCAGGAAATCATCGTTCTCTCCTTCTTTTTATCTCTGTCAGGTTGTGTGTGTCTGAAATGCTTCAGCACTTCTCTTTTAAAGCATCCTGACCTCGACTCGCTTGGACTGATGCAAGAAAATAACCAGACAAAAAGTGTGTCCACAGCCGTGGACCGTAATATTACAGAAAAAAATAATTTCTGCCACAGGAAAATGGGTGCATATTCTCACGTCTACAAAGTATTGATGTAGGAGCAGGGGCCTAGTGGTTAATGCACATGCTCAGACACATTGAGCTGTGGTGCTCATGTGGCCACCGTGAGTTCAAATCCACCTTTCAGGAGTCTTAAAGTCAAGGAAAAAAAAAAACGTCTTGGTGAATATATGTCTATAGTGAATATACATTTTTCTTACATACATTTTCTTACATATAAGCAATTGTTCAGGTTTTCATCTTAATTTCAGTTAATAATGTTCTTGTGTGGTTTTGTTTAGAAGTTCTTTTATATATACAAATGTCTATATAGTTGTTATTTTTATTTCAGTTTTTGTTATTTTAGTACAACAATTTAAACAAAATTAAAATGGGAAATTTCATTTTAAATGTAATATTTTAGGAACTAGCTAAAATAAAAATGTTGTTTATATTTAATTATATATATATATATACAGTATATCAGGTTTTCTTTTTAATTTCAATTAAGATTTTAATAATTTAAAATTTAGTAGTTTTATTATTATTTTTTAAATATGTGCATGTAGTTTTTATTCATTTTTATTTCAGGTTTTGTTATTTTAGTACATCAAGTTAAACAAATTTTTTTTATTTTTAATTTAATATTTTAGCAACTAGCTAAAGTATTTCATGTTTATTTTATATATATATATATATATATATATATATACTGTATATATATATTAGGTTTTTATAACCATAATCCTCATCACAAATGATTGGGAAAAACATGGAAATTAACTGGTAAAATCTGGGCTTGTGGCATTTCACGATTCAGTTTTGCCCTCTTCTATTCATTATATCACTGTCCCTATTAATAAAAGTGACAAAAAGGCCAAAAATAAAAAGCTATAATTTACATTCTCTCTCATAACCTCTTCATTCTTTTTAAGTCCCCTAGCATGAATACCCAGGTATTTTTTATCAGATATAAGCCATGTTTGAGTTAGCAGATGTGTTTTTATTTCAGAAATAAGGGGATAAAGTGAATTTACTAACATCAGGACATGTGAGATCTGTTGAATTATGGGAGATATTTGAGCTAAAACACACAGACTGATGTTTGACTATACAAACAGAGACTCAGATACTGTATTTTGAGCCACGTTCACGTATGTTTCATCCTGTAGACCAGTGGTTCTCAACCTTTTCTTCCATTGGGCCGCACTATGGTCCAAGTGCAAGTCTCACCCGCACGTGTATCATTTACATATTACGTCACCAATACAAACCAACCAGATTTATAATATTACAGCCTAAATATTATGATATCTACTCGATTACATTCATTGAAATAAATAAATAAATAATTCTACTCACCATTAATAAAACACCTGATGCTGTCGGGAGCTGACCAATTTTGTGAAATTCGGCTCGAAAAGAGTAACAGCACAATGAAGTTGCGATTGTAAATTACAGTCTGTAAGAAGCGCACGGAAGTGTGACTTACATTTACATTTAGTCTTTTTGCAGACGCTTTTATCCAAAGCAACTTACAGTTGGGGAATACATAAAGCAATTCTTCTTAAAGAGGCAAACAGACACAGGAAGTGCTTTTAATACCAAGTTTTAGGTATTGTTCAAATAAGTACAAGCTAGAAAGGGAAGGAATAAATAAAAAAATATATATTTTTTTAATTCTAACTTGACGCGTGGCATTGCAGAAAATGTGCGTTCACATATGTAGCCTATGTTGATCCAAATATGGAAAGCACTTTCGAATGTAATAATCTGAGGTTCTCTCTAGAGATGTTTCGCCACATTTCTGCGATTTAAGGATGATTGCTGCGTAGTTTGGGTGTTTTCTTTTGCCTGAACATCTTCAAATGAGTGGCGGGGCAAACCGAAAGTTGATGCCGAAAGTCCAGCACTCTCTTACCTTCACTGCTGATGCTGCCACTATTCTTGTTTGTATGTGTTCCTTCGCTGGCATTTTCCACATTTTGTTTTTTCTCCCTTAAATAACAAATTCGTCCATTCTGATGCTCAATTTTACCGAACTAATGGCTGCTGATGACTATTTGAATTGAATTCTGCCAAAGTGCGCGCTTGTAATTGTTCATTAAATGCGTAACGTTAATTAGCCTACGTCTGCTCATGTCTGAAAATAATATATGGAAAACAAAATTATTTTACATAAAAACATTATAGCTTATATTGTCCCGTCGGATTGTATCGGCTGTGGAGATGAAGACCACAACTCCCATGATTCCACACTCAGTCACAGCGTCATCAAACTACGCCTTTGTTTCTTTGTTTATTTTGAATACGCGCCCTCTAACGGCGAAAATTACATATTGTGTCTTTAATGTAAAAACTAAAATGAATTGTAAATCTGAAAGTTATTTTTTTAAATTGTGTTCAGCATGGTGGGCCGCATTTGAATTTGTGACGGGCCGCGGGTTGAGAACCACTGCTGTAGACAAAGAAACACAAATGAGATCAGCTGTTTCTCCTAGACGGCATTGAGATTCAAGTGTTGTCAACATAAAATTGTGTTCGTCTGGGTGGAGTCCGAGACTGAGAGTGTCCTTTCCTGTCCGTCCGGCCCACATTTCCGAACCTGTTTGGTCTTTTTTAGAGCAAAAAGCTTTTCGAATGAAATGTGGGTCATGGTTAATGGGAGATCAGATGAGGACGGACTGTAAATGTACTCGTCAAAGTCGTACCTGTTAGAACGCCGGTTCACCTTTACAAAATCACGTCCCAGAGGAACATTTAATCACTTCATCTCGAATGTGTGTTTCTCCTCAGTGTTGGCCACCCTTCCTGCGCTGGCGGTGGTGCAGTCTAAACCCTTTCCGGCGGGGCCGCTCATGAATGGGTTTGAGATGGCCGAGCAGCACACGTGGCTTTACCTGGAAGAGATGGCCAATACGCTGCTCAACAACGTCCAGCAACTCAAAGTCCTCATCGCACAGGCCAAACAAGCCAGTCAGAGCGGAGCGCATGCCGCCATCAGCCCCGAGAAAAACAGCAGCGTCAGGAAAGAGGTGATACAAACACTGAAGTCTTTATTCAAACAATTACAACCACAAAACAGGTCAGTGTTAAAGACCCCTGTGGTCAGTGTTGGGGAAGGTTACTTTTAAAAGTAATGCATTACAGTATTGCGCTACTCTCTAAAAAAGTAACTAATTGCATTACTTAGAAAGTAATGTGTTACGTTACTTTTGCGTTACTTTTTCTCATCTGGGCTGGGCTTGCTTGTTTTTAATATAAAAAGTTCTATTTTTGGCAAATGTAAAAGCCCTTCCACACCAAAAGTGAAATAAGCCTCAGCCATTCTGGATTGCATGAAGCATAGGAAGCAGGAGAAGTAAGCTCAACACTCTTCAGCAATAAAATAACCTTCACAAATGTCATTTTTATCTCATGTCATTTTTGCTTATTAATATGGTTGAATTGGATCATTGAAGGTCAGCAGCAAAGACACTAGTTAATAAAATGGGCTTAAATACATAAAGGATATTTGTGTTATTTAATATATTTGATTATTGCAGGTTTGCATTCCACTGTTTTTATTCATTTTGAGGAACACTGAATCTGTTTTTCGTGCAAGTGAGATGAGTAAATGCATGTTCACATTTAGTCTAGAGCTACAGTAAGCATCATGTTCACACAGCGCCTCTGCACTTACTCCCTATTTCTCTCAACCATGAGTACAGAAGAGCTGTCAGTCAGTGAACGGGACAACAAAGTAACTGGCGTCACTTATTTGAAAAAGTAACTCAGATGTTTTCTTGTAAATTAAAAAGTAATGCGTTACTTTACTAGTTACTTTGAAGAGTAATCTGATTACGTAACTTGTGTTACTTGTAATGCATTACCCCCGGCACGGCCTGTGGTGAAAATCAAGTTTTTAATGTTGTTTATCTGGTGTTTTTAATATGCTTAAAGACAAAACAATTAAAGATGAATAAAATTTTGCCACTATCCATTATGTAGCCTTTACTACTTCAGTTAACCGAGGGAAAGTGAAGGAAGTAGTTGAGCTGGTGTGATTGAGTGGAGGTGGGGACTAATTTGCATATTCATAGAGCCGCATATACTAAATGAGGTAGGGGGTGTAGAGTTATATTTAAGCCATTTTAAGGCATTAAGAAAATATTTTCACAGAAATTTTTTTATCAAAGTTGAGTTTTAAGGGATACAATAGTGACTGCACGAGGACTTTAATTAGGTCATTTCATGAAATAAAAGAGTTTAACAAACTCCAATCTTCCCTACACTAAAAAGAGCATTTATTAAAACTAACCTGCAAAAACTGGCTGAAAAATTTCTGATTGTGATGGCATAAACATGAATAAATATTATGCAAATTGGTTGGGTGTTTAGATGTACACATGCAGTAGCAAAAGGGTCACAGAAGTGTGAAAAATGATCCTAAGAACTAAATTATGACTGTTTTTACAGACAGTAAGTTAATGCCCTAATGTTATGTTTAACAGAAAAAAAAGTATTTTAAGTCAAAGGATATTAAATAAAAATTCACCAAATAAACCTTCTAAATACATTTTCCTGTTCTTATTATGGACGATTCATCAGTAGATGTTAGTTCAATAAAATAATTATTACAACTTTGAAACAACTTTCCTTCCTGCTGATGTCATCAAGGCCACTTAAGTTTTAACCAATCGGTGTCGTCGATGTTCCAGTATGTGGAGTCGTCCGCCATAACTGAATGCAAAAAGCTAAATTATGACTGCTTTGGGTCTGAGAAACCTTTACAGACATTATAAGTGGACTAGAGGGGAAAAGTTTATTTTATGACCCCTATAAGAAGCATCATCTATTCATGTTTTTCTCTCGCAGTCCTTTCAGAGTCAGTTGTCACTCAGTGAAGAACCTGAGGGGAAAATCACTGAAATTATCATTAAGGTAAATCTCTCTCACTCTCTCTGTTATCATATCAGTGTTATTTTGTTATCATTAATATACAATTTTCGTTAATCTAATCAAGTAATATTAGTTTAACTGTAGCCTTAGCAACAGATATGCAAGTACATTGAATGCTTTACCACAGGACTGACCGTGGCTCATAAGCTTTAATGGAGCAGAGCTTTGAGTTTTATAATGAGGCTCATGTGGCGCTCTGCTGATGTAGTTGGCGTTGTCAGATGTGTGTGTCGTGATGGGACCGGACGGCCGGCGGTGTAGAAACACTGACCGTCACACACCATCACCCGCTGTGTTTGGCAGGTGCTTCGGTTCAGATGTGACAGAGAGAGAGTGAAGCAGGACTATCAGAATCTGCAGCTGAAAACACACAGATGCTCCACAGGAAAACGCCAATAGATCCCGGAGTCTTTGCTTGTTTAAAATGCTAGTGAAAAATTAACATTCTGGCATTATTTACTCAGTTGCACATTGTTTCAAAAACTTTACTTGAAAACAAAAAGGATATTTTGTATAACATTGAGGCTGCTCTTGATTCACTTGGATGGAGATATGTGCTTTGATACTTATAATGTTTTGACAGATATTCATAATATTTTTGACAACATTATTTTTTACATAAATAGTTCTTACAACATTTAAGGTCTAAATATTATTCGTTAATATTAAAGGTGCAGTAAGCGATTTCTGAAAATCATCAAAACACGCCCCTACCCAAAAGGATCACACCCCTATCTTGATAGCCCCGCCCCCAAATTCATGAACGTGCTATTCAACAAAGGCAACTCCCCCATCATGTGTGGACACGCCCCTTGCTGGTGATTGGCTAGAAATATGTTTTGGTGCTAAGTCCGATCAACAGCATTTCTCAGAAAACACCTACTGCACCTTTTATTATTTTATTAATATTATTATTGATTATTTACACAACAATATTAATAATATTATATAATAAAATTAGACATTACCAGTCAAGAGTTTGGAGTAATTAAGTTTTTTTGATAATGTTTTTGAAGGAAGTCTGCAAAGCTTTTTTTTTTTGTAATTTTTAGAGCTTGACTGTTTTTATTTTGCGTTCAAAAGAAGACAAAAATCAGAACAATCAGAATTGAATTAAGAATGCTTTTTAAATTCCAATTTGAATGGAATTTTTGCAATTATTATTTGAATGCAAGGAAGTAGAATTCATGACTAATTTTTTACTTTGAACGTTGAAACTTTGAATGTTGGCTTTTTATGTTTGAATGTTGAATTTGTTTTATTTTTAAATTGAAGCCATAAAGTTCAGAAAATTCATAGGACAGAGAAAAAGATACAAATTTTAAAAAATCAAGTTGAATTTCACATAATTTAGTTTTTTTTAAAAGCTGAAATTGCTCAACTTATTTTTTCAATATCATTTTTTACGGTGTAGATAGAGAGATTAACTATTCTCTTAATAGTATTAATAGTAGTATGTTCTCTTCTGTGTTTCCAGCACACATGTGTGAACTGCGGTCGAGAGGCGGAGCCGGCCCTGAACTGAATTAAGAATGCTTTTTAAATTCCAATTTGAATGGAATTTTTGCAATTATTATTTGAATGCAAGGAAGTAGAATTCATGACTAATTTTTTACTTTGAACGTTGAAACTTTGAATGTTGGCTTTTTATGTTTGAATGTTGAATTTGTTTTATTTTTAAATTGAAGCCATAAAGTTCAGAAAATTCATAGGACAGAGAAAAAGATACAAATTTTAAAAAATCAAGTTGAATTTCACATAATTTAGTTTTTTTTAAAAGCTGAAATTGCTCAACTTATTTTTTCAATATCATTTTTTACGGTGTAGATAGAGAGATTATCTATTCTCTTAATAGTATTAATAGTAGTATGTTCTCTTCTGTGTTTCCAGCACACGTGTGTGAACTGCGGTCGAGAGGCGTCCAGTGAGTGTACAGGCTGCCATAAAGTCCATTACTGCTCTGGCTTCTGTCAGCGGAAGGTAAGTCCAACCCCAGCATTCACCATCATATTAAAGCGGTTAGAGCCTCTTTATTTTTGGATCCGTCTTTCTGCAGGACTGGAAGGAACATCAGCTGAGCTGCTGTCTGCCGGGCACGACCGTCATCATTCAGGAGGACAGTCAGATGGCCGGTGTGGAGAAAGGGAAAGCCTAGCGTTCTCACTGCAGGACCGTCAGTGACGTATGAAGTTTAGATGGGTGATCGCTTCCGTTCATGTGTTTTAGTTTAGCTATAAAGCCTCATAGTAACAGCTCCCTTGCACACTGTGAAATATAAAGCATACACGGATGACGTCTGTACTTTCTGTACCATTTGAACGGGTTCACCATCTCACTATGGGTTTTGTATGTGAAAATAATCCTTAAAGGGAAAGTTCACCAAAAATCATTTCCACCCTCATGTTTTTCCAAGCCTGTATGACTTTTGGAACACAATGTGTTGTGTCCGAGCTCATAATTTCCATAAAATTAAGACATAAAATTACCAGTTTTTAAGCTTTTAAATGGGGAAAAAATTTTATAATTAAAACGTAATCCACATGAGCTGAAATTTAAAATATTCACTGTGTTGTAGCTCTCAAATCTATGAAAGCTTGTTTCCGCCATGGGAAATAAAACAAAACAGGGAATTGTGAAAAATTCAGAACTGTGAGATATAAACTTGCAATTGCAAGAAAAAAAAATCAAAACAAAAGTCACAATTACCTTTCCTATTTTTAATTCCATGGCGGAAAAAAACAAACAAAAACAAATTGTGAGATGGAAAATCAGAATTGTGAGAGAAAAGGTCAAAATTCTGAAAACTGCAATTCTGACTTTTTTCTCATATATCTAATTTTTTCTTGAAATTATGGGTTTTATATGTAATTAATAAAAAATGTAATTGTGACTTTTCATCTCACATTGCTGACTTTTTTCTTGCAATTCTGAGTTTATATCACAATTCTGAGAAAAATCTGAATTGTGAGAAATAAACTCAGAATTGCAAGAAAAAAGTCAGAAATGTGAGATTAAAAGTCGCAATTACATTTTTTATTTTTAATTACATGGTGAAAACAAAAAAACTGAATTGAGAGGTGTGAAGTCAGAATTGTGAGAAAAAAGTTTATATCTCACAATTCTGACTTTTTTCTCAGAATTGCAAGTTTCTAAAAAAAAGTCTGAATTTGAGATGAAAAAGTCACAATTACCTTTTTTATTTTTTTAGCCAATGGTGGAAACAAGCTTGCATATAAATCTCATTCATGCATACTGGTTTTTTTTTTGTTTGTTTTTTATTTCTACATTAAAATGTGATGCTTTGTGCATATATTATAAATTGAACGCAGAATGGAAAATTCTTATGATACTTTTATGGTGTGTTTTTTGAGCTAGTCACACTAGTTTCATTGTATGAAGCATTGTTTTGTGTCCTACAGGAGAAAGCCAGTCAAACAGGTTTGGAACACCATGAAGTTGAGTAAATGATGACAGAAGTGTGTTTTTTAGGTGAATTATTCCTTTAATTGGACAATAATATAATTTCAGAAACTAATTCTAATGGAGGATTGCATTATACATTATGATACATGAGGTTTCAAAACAAAACAAAAATAAATGGGAAAATCGGAGTTTTTTCATGCCTCTTTATTCAACGGATTTTGGATTTGATGCCACATACACACGTAAAGTGCATTATCATGATAACCTTTTATAATGGATATGACACATTGTAGAGATTAGCTCGGTGAACCACCACACAGCTGACCTGTGCGAAGTAATCCAGACCTAAAGCTACGCAAACACTAACCTGAACTCGCATTAGTCAAAGGAAAGAAACCTCACCAGATTTTACATTCAAAATTCCCTGATGTTAACCTAAACAAGTCATATTGTACATTATTTGCAGAATTTTCTGCATAATCCACTCAAGGGTTTTTGCATTCAAAACAGTCATAATTTTGCTTTTCATGACCGTTTTCCACTCCATTTCTGACCGCTAGAACTGAGCAGGCCATTTTGCTAATGTAGTTGAATGACCTCTATATGTAAATGAACTTTGCATGTGAAATGAGTATTTACAGGCCAACATCAGCCGCTAAAACAAAACTGGGTAACACTTTATTTTAGGGTCTCTTAACTAGTTGCTTATTAGCATGCATATTACTAGAATATTAGCCATTTATTAGTACAAATTAAGCTCATATATTAATGCCTTATTCTACCCAATACCTAAACTTGACAACTACCTTACTAACTATTAATAAGCAGCAAATTAGGAATTTATTGAGGGAAAAGTCGTAGTTAATAGTGAATAAGTGTTCCCTATTCTAAAGTGTTACCCAAAACTGCTTTACATTGTGATATTTTCATGAAACAGTTGATGAATAAACTGTTAAAAACAGACTAATGTGATCAGACAACTTGTTAAAAATAAACTTTAGTCACTCGATCAGCGACAATATGTATCCAACTTTCTTTTTATCCACTCAACGTCACTGGGTTGTTGAGAAATGTCGGTGGTCATGTATTAGTTTTGTTATTTAATCGACATCATAAAGCTATTTTTGTAGCTAATTTTAAATAAATGGGAGGATGTTTTGAGTTCTGAAAGTTACAGTATGTTTTCCTACTGCAATGAACTTTTACTTCCTTCGACTGACGTCTTGTAAGGTGACCCATTTAAAGTGTCTGATTCTGATCCGGGGCACTGAAAGTGTTCAGACACTTTCATTACTTGTGCAATTTTTGAGTGAGTTTCTTTAGAGGTTTCTAGCTCAATTTCGGAGGATATCTGAATACAATACACAGCCTCAACTTCAGATTTCCCATGAGCACCCTTGGCTGATAGTTTGCCGCAGGATGGTGTTTTTATTACCTCCCTTTTGTACTTCAGTGTCCAAATGTGAATCGATACACGGGGATAGAAAATTGTTGGGGGAATTATGGGAAGGGCGCTCAAGCCAAAGAGCCATTCAGTGGCGCCAGAATCATCTAAAGAGACACATCCAGAACAAACGGCAGTGGTTTTCCATTATGCAAGTCAGTGAAGCAAAGATACTACACAAAATATAGTTTTATGGCACATACAGTATACTGTTGTTTGAAAGCTGATACTGTATAGCACTATTCTGAGAGTGTGTGTACACACACACACACATAATATATCTATATATATACAATTGGTTTAAGCTTTATGAAAATAAAATACTGCAATCATAAACATTAGATGGAATTAGATTTTCCGTGTCGACTGAAACATAGCAGGTAATTCTTAGGGAGGTTGTGTCTGGAAAAACACAGGTTTTTGGACATTTGGACAACAATCATCTTCAGGGAAATGTCCGAAAAGGTTTTGGGCAAGGTTCTCTCCAAGTTATGAACAAACATTATTCCAGCAACGTTGAACGTTCTTTCAAAGTTGTCAGGTCTTTAAAGGAATAGTTCACTTCCAGAATAAAAATTTCCTGATAATTTACTCGCCCCCATGTCATCCAAGATGTTCATGTCTTTCATTCTTCTGTCGCAAAGAAATTAAGGCTTTAGAGGAAAACATTCCAGGATTTGTCTCCATAAAATGGACTTCAATTGCAGTTTCAGTGCAGCTTCAAAGGGCTCTACACGATCCCAGCCGAGGAATAAGGGTCTTATCTAGCGAAATGATCTGTCATATTCTAAAAAAAAATAAAAATGTATGTACTTTTTAACCACAAATGCATGTAGCCAATTCAAGCATGAGGTAATAACGTTGGAAAGGTCATGCGCGGTTAGCGCTTCGTTCAAAAAGGTAGGGTAGTAAAAATCTCATTTTCTCCTCCAACTTCAAAATCGACCGACATCGTTGTTTAGGGTATATATGAACACATGGAACGTAATCAGGGAGAACAGAAACAGGTGAGGCGTAATCAATCAAAACAGGTGAACAGGATAAACCATGATTAACTAAATGAGAACAGGAACTGAACCAAATAGGGGCAAACAGCAACTAAACAGAAACAAACATGTGACACCAACATCGTTGTTTTACCTTTTTTGTAAAGGGTGTTTGACTTTCTTTGCACGTTCGCTTTGTAAACAC
This sequence comes from Sinocyclocheilus anshuiensis, assembly GCF_001515605.1. NCBI lineage: Eukaryota > Metazoa > Chordata > Actinopteri > Cypriniformes > Cyprinidae > Sinocyclocheilus > Sinocyclocheilus anshuiensis. The sequence goes on along the minus strand of NW_015548244.1, from coordinate 279,622 downwards.
TGGGTCGGTACTTCCACCTACGTCACTCGTGACCTCGTGATTACGTAATGCATGAAGTCACGAGAGCATTTGTGGTTAAAAAGTATATAAGTTTTAATATAAGTAAGAAAATGACCGATCGTTTCGCTAGATAAGACCCTTATTCCTCGTCTGGGATCGTGTAGAACGCTTTGAAGCTGCACTGAAGCTGCAATTTGGACCTTCCACCCAGTGAACCCCACAGAAGTCCACTATATAGAGAATAGTTTTCCTCAAAAACCTTAATTTCTTTTCGACTGAAGAAAGAAAGACATGAACATCTTGGATGACATGGGGGTGA
>NW_015548244.1:274968-278926 GCF_001515605.1 Sinocyclocheilus anshuiensis | reverse complement strand
TATGGAGAAAAATCCTGGAATGTTTTCCTCAAAAACCTTAATTTCTTTGCGACTGAAGACAGAAAGACATGAACACTGGGGGTGAGTAAATCGGAAGTGAACTAATTCTTTAATAAGGTTGTTGAAACATTAGCACAAAAACATTTACACAAGATTTTTCAAAAATATTTTAGTTGAATGTTCATCTAATTTTATTTTTAATTGATTTAAAAAAAAATTAAAATTAGAAATTCAGAACTTAACTGGAACATATTTTGTTAGATATCTCTGTCCTTCTGACTTGCAATTTTCTATAAGTTTGAGGCCTGATTTAAAGGGTTCATAGGATGCTACATGCACTTTTACAAGTTGTTTTGATCTGAAAAGAGCTGTTTTTGACAGGGTAAAAAAGGTGTTTTTTACACTACCATTGAGAAATTTTAACCAAACCATGTTACAGACTTTTCATTAAGACCCTAAAGAATCATATCAGCTTGTGGAAAATGGGCATCCTATGACCCCTTTAAAAAACAAAAATGGCCACCGTCGCCTAAAAGTTTCCTATTGTAATGTAACCAGATAATCACAGTAATAGTAATAATTCTGCTTCTGTGGTAATGGACAAACGCTGTCGGTAGAGCTTAACCTGTATTGAAGTCCTGAATAAAGGCTCTTCGTGCTTCAAGGAAAGATTCTCCAGGGTTGTCTTGTCAAATCTTTTTCAGTCACTCTCTCAGTCTTTCTATCGGTCTCTCATCATTTCTTGATGTGTTCTCATATTAAGGTCAGATCTGTTATATTTCTCTCTTAAGAACCTGGTATCCAAAACTTCCCTCGTGAGAATTTATGTCTGTCTAGGACAAACTGAGTTACTTCATCTTTGAAGGTCTTTTAAATCGCGTATTCTGGACCAGAAGCATCATTTACTTACCCTTATGTTAATTTTTACAGTTTCTTGTTTGAGATTCCAAATAAATTGACATTCATTTTAATTTTAGTCAAAAATAAGATTGTCCTCATTATTCTTGTTTTAGTGTGTTACGGGAAAAGCGTATTCACAGCGTGACTTACTCTATATGATTAGCACGTAACGTACAGTTCAAGTTAGCATGAGTATTTGTGTTATTTATGTTGTGTATATACCTTTTGCGCAAACACTATCGATACTCATTCACCTTTATCTTATTGTAAGTAAACTAGAAAACACCCACTACTTGTGTGTGTATCGATATATTCCACCTGATGTATTTTCTATTCCTTCAGGAAAACGGGCGTATACTCTAAAAGCGTTTCCTGTCAGAACCTGTTGAGATCTGACATTTACACTAAAAGCTTTTTCTTTTTTTTCCCCCCTGACATTTCTATGTTAGTAATGAGGGCTTTATTAGGGGATCTGCTGAGAAGATGCTGCTGCTTTTTTATGAAAGGTGATTATGTGTTAAGTTTATTTTTGGAAACCTGTGGCAGTGACCCTGGAGTGGAACTTATGAGAGGAAGGCCATTCATTCTTCAAGGAAAGAAGTAATGTAACCTGTTCATAGAATAAACTTCAGTAATGTTGAAAGCGTTTAGACTTACGATTTGCATCAAATCAAGAATCTCAGAGGAATGTGGGTGGTGCTCGTTTGAGCTGAGCCAGTAAGCAATCACCTAAAACACCCTAGAAACACGAACAACCACTCAGAACACCTCAGTAACCACATAGAAATGGTCTGGCAACCATTTAGAACACATAAGTAACTGCATAGCATCACCCTGGAAACCACCCAGAACACCCGAATGGTGAACACACACACAAAAACACTTAGAACACATGATTAACTGTGTAGAATCAGAAAAACACTTAGAACACCTAATAAACTGCATAGCAACGCCCAGGCAACCACTCAGAACACCCCAGAAACGGCATAGCAACACAAGCAACCACGTAGATCACCCTAGTAACTGCATAGCAACACAAACAACCACTCAGAACACATAAGTAACTGCACAGCAACACCCTGGGAGCTACCCAGAACACCCCAGAAACTGTACAGCAACACAAGCAACCACTTAGAATGGCTAAGTAACTGCATAGCAACGCCCAGGCAACTACTCAGAACACGCTATCGTGGTGGCAGAATTTTGCAACGGCAAAACACTCACATTTTCCTCAGACAGTATTGTTTATATTTATGCATTTGGCAGATGCTTTTATCCAAAGCAAATCAGATTGCATTCAAGGCTTTATCATAGCTTCTGATATTCTAGTATTGGTTTTTGAAAGTTCCGTTTTTGAGATTTGTTATATGTAGATTCTAATTTATAGGAAATAAAAATTACAGATCGATCTCTTTAATGTTTGTATCGTGTCTCCCAGACAGCAATGATATCAACTGAAGATCATATGGAAACCTGAGTTCTCCTGCTTCTCATATATTTCTCTTGAGAAAAAGTAAGTAATCTCACATTTCTTTTCTAGAGTTTCCAACTGTGCTCCATTTTGCCAATATCTCAAAGTCAAAGATCTCAATATGACCAAAGTCCCATCAAATGATCTGAGCTGCTGTTCATGTTTATTTTATAACTCTATACTCCTACTGTACGTCAACTGCTGACTCATTTGTGACTATTTTTTATCTCGGAGAAACATCTGAGACAACGTACATGCATAAAATACTCAACTGAGACCTCCTGAGCTTTGAAGGAGTATCTAGAGGTTCTCTTTTGCTCCATATGCTGCATTTACGCCTATGTTTTAGTCATTCTCAGACTGCTTGATGTCTTTTAGCTGTCTCAGGTGTTGTTTGACAGGTCTCCGTCTTTTTTGCTTGACGAGAGAGTGGGTGGAATGAACCCGGACAGGCTGCCGCTGCCACTGTGGTTTTCTGAGCATAATAAGTTTCGACATTTTAAAAGCATCAGGAAATACATTCGCCCCCCTGCGCCACAGAAGGACACACCATCTCTGTTTGACCTTGATATCACTCTTAGCTTTACTTTTAAGGAAATTACATTTGAATGTTTTTGGAGCAAAAAAGATACTTCTTTGTATAAAGAATGAGGGAGGAAACATTAGACAGATGACAGAAGAGGCTGATGACATTTTATCGAAACGAATACCTGCATAGTCATCAGCATGTGGGGAAAAACCCTTGTTATGTGAATCTGACAGACTGTAAATAATTAATAGTGATGGAATATTCTGTTTTAATAATGCACGTCCAGATAATTGCGTACTGTCTTGTTTTCTCTTGGTCATGGGTTCCCGAACTTAATAAAGAAATAGTTTGCCCAATAATGAAAATGTGCTGAAGATGTACTCACCCTCAGGCAATCCAATACATAGATGAGTTTGTTTCTTCATCAGAACAGATTTGGAGAAATGTAGCATTCCATCACTTGCTCACCAGTGGATCCTCTGCAATGAATGGGTGCCGTCAGAATGAGAGTCCAAGCAGCTGATAAAAACATCACAATAATCCACAAGTAATCCACACCACTCCAGTCCATCAATTAATATCTGTGAAGAGAAAAGTTGTGTGTTTGTAAGAAACAAATCCATCATCAAGGTGCTTTAACTATCACTTCTGGCTGAAATACCAGTGTATAATCCATAATAACATCCATAATCCATAAATCCCCCATTGACAAAATCCATCCCGTTGTCGCCTCACATCAAAATCCACCAACATATTTGTTGTCTGTGCTTGGTCTGTACAGATTTCTCTCCTGATTCAGATGAGAAGACTTTTTCACTGAAGGAAGAAACATATTATGGATAGAGGACTGGATAGAGGTTTGAAGCTAAAAACATGTTGATGGATTTATTACAAACATGCAGTTTGTAGATTACGTACATTACTTGTGGATCATTGTGATGTTTTTATCAGCTGTTTGGACTCTCATTCTGACGGCACCCATTCACTACATTACTTGTGGATCATAGTGATGTTTTTATCAGCTGTTTGGACTCTCATTCTGACGGCACCCATTCACT
>NW_015548244.1:240082-274958 GCF_001515605.1 Sinocyclocheilus anshuiensis | reverse complement strand
GAGTCAAAACAGCTGATAAAAACATCACAATAATCCACAAGTAACCCACACGACTCCAGTCCATCAATTAAAAACTTGAAGCAAAAATCTGTGTGTTTACATCAAGACATTCTTAACTTATAATATTAATAATATTGCTTTATAAAGATGAAAACTTTCTGAATCAGGAGAGAAATATACTGGTGGGTTTTGATGTGAGATGAAAATAAATTTGTTTCACCATTCACTTTTCTGCATGGAGCTTTTCATTTCACAAGACATTAACTGATGAACTGGAGTCATGTGGATTATTGTGATGTTTTTATCAGCTGTTTCAACTGTCGCTCTGACGGCACCCATTCACTGCAGAGGATCCACTGGTGAGCAAATGATGTAATGCTGAATTCTCCAAATCTGTTCAGATGGAGAAACAAATTTTGTAATCTCGTAATTTTTGAGTGAACTAATCCTTTTAGAATTCCACAGTGCCCTCAGTATTTATTGTAATACAGTATTTTGATGGCCCCTCAAGCTGATCTATTCCAGTTGATCTATTCTATGATCAACTCTCAGTTGTATTTTAAAAATAATTTTTTAATTTATCAAAAGCAGCAAGCATTCCATTGACAATGTGGGCTCAGCAGTGAAATCAATAACTTAAATACAAAGAAAAGCCACAGTAAACAAATTCTAAATATTGCTTTAACATTCTAACACCATGTTCACTTAAATCAAACCACTCACTTCCACTTTCAGCTTTTAATGAACACTGTGCACGAAAGGCATGAAAACTATCACCAATGAACATCTAACCTACATTTGCCTCAGCGTTCAAACAAGTAAAGTTCTTCAGAATCACACAAAAATGTCCTGAAACGGTTTTTGTTTGCAGATTCACCACTTTTGATTGCATTGATTCAGTTTTGATCTTCACATTTGAGATTCTTTGATGCGGTTGGCCGATTCGCTTCAGTTACTGTTTCTAAAACTGTCAGCATCAGAATAACCTTTGCGATGTTATTTTGTTCTTTTTTTCGACATTCTCCTTTAGTAAAACTCCCAGTCACAGTCTTCTTAGTTCTGGGCATTTCATCCAATAAGTTTTTTGCTATGTGAATACATAATATTAACAGATATTTGGGCTCACTAAAACAAGGCGTTGATACTACGACCTAAATGTCTTTATCTGTTCTTTTAGACATCAGCACAAAGTAGTTCTTGTCTGTGGAAAACATTTCATTCTCAGATGAAAGTCAGTGCAATCAGATACAAAAGGAGCGCCTTTGACTCGGCTTATGAGCTGCTGGACGAGCTCCTTCGCGTATCACATGAGAACAGTAATGGCAAAGAGAGGTCATCGTAGATGGCAGACCGTTCCACAGACATACCTGTCATAGAAGCTTCAAAGCATAAACTGTGCCTCGTTTACGAAACACGAACAGAATGAAATGTTTAAATTGTTCGTAAAGCCATTTTTGATTCAATAACAACACCTCAAAAACAAGTTCTTACTAGTCCACGTAAGAATGATTTTTACAAACAATTTACAGTACATGCATTTGAATTACATGCATGTGTTATATGATTGTAACAATTTATGTAGCACTAGTTTTATGAACTATTTACATGGAAATTATGTTAATGTATTAAAGGGGTCATATGATGCGATTTCAATTTTTTTGAACCTTAAACCGCATAAACACATTTCATTACACCAAATACACAAAATAATGTTCTTTTTAGCAACATCATATGACCCCTTTAAGAACACCATAACTTATGTAAAAATGTTTTACGAACAATTAACAGAAAAAATTAATTGAATCGAAAATTCATTCTGCCTGTGTAAACATGATTTTAAGATTAATTTACACAAATTAGTTCTGTATGAATTTCATGAAATGACAGTTTACAAAAGAATGATATTACGAACGTTTTATGCAAATTCGTTCTGCTTGCTTTTCATGAATGAGGCCGTTTGATGTCAGCTCTCAAAATGTAAACATACGAAATTAAACCATGAAGTAAAAACATAATGGCAGCAAACATCTTAGTACATTATAACCTTACTTTCATTTTTGTTTCATACAACATGCTGTATTTACATGTAAGCATTATTTGTCTGGTTTATTTATACTTTTGGGTATGTTTTGTTCGTAAACTGTTAGCAGAGGGTGTGTTCCGGCTAGCAGCAGTTGGGCAGAGTCGGCAGGAACTTCCGGAAGAACTTCCTGAACTCTGTGTTGAAGACTGTGTAGATGACGGGGTTGAGGGCACTGTTGACGTAGCCTAACCAGGTCACGATGCTAGTGACGCTGCTGGGGATGTAGCAGTCTTCGCAGAGAGCCCTCATGGTGTGCACTACGAAGAATGGAGTCCAGCAGAACAGGAAGGCACCTGGAGATGACAGGGCAACATTTTTTCAATGCACACGTTATTTACACAAACTGTTCTTCAGTAAAATGCTCTTAAGTGCACCAGACTTTATAGACCACGAGCATTTAAAGTGACAGACGACTAAACTGCAGCACACTTAATACAACATTGTCGTCTGTTGGTGTGGATACTCATATAGATATCGTTTTCTTCATAGTTATTGTTCTTTGTGTAAACAAATTTGTTACCATTAACAAAAAAAAAATCATGGTCACACCAAGGACGATAACTATAATGATAACAATAATTCTAATTCTGTGACTACAGCTATAATGATAACGACACAGACAGGGTTGCCAGGTCTGCGAAACAAAACTATCCCAATTGCTATTGAAAACTAGCCCAATCACCTTTTATTCCACAGTTTTCCATGTTCTGGGAAGATCTCTTTAACCTGTGGACTAAAAAACAACCTACGGCAACAGTATAGATAAAACCCAATTTTGCAGGAAAACCACAGACTTGGCAACACTGAACACAGAGAAACAATATTATTGGAATCACTTTTAGAACTTTTTTTTTCCTGCTGATGAGCGATAAAAACATTGATAACCAATCACAATCCACACAACTTTATAGCATTTAAAGCAGCAGACAAATAACTGCAGGGTTCGCGTATAATAAACAGAACGATAGTGTCTGTTGTTTTGGAGGAATCTACAGGATCACATTTGTGCTACAGTACAGTGAACATCTAACCCTGTTCTCTTCGTTTTACAGGTTTTTAAATCGCTTTTTGGAGGCAGACGTAACTCAAATTTCTCAGCTGAGTAAGCATCATCTCAGATCACAGATATAAGTTATTTTATTCACTTCTACTCCGAAAGCTTCCAAACAGAAGCATAGCAGTATGAAGGGTTGCTCTCGTCAGAAATATGACCCAGCAATCTATCTGTCCCACTCCTGCTAGGTTCCACAGATCTGTCATCCATCAGAAGTGAGAGGAAGGAGAGAACAGGTAGGATGGCTGAAAGTCACCGGAAAGGGCATCTCTGCACTCTTAAAAATTCCAAAAGTTTTTTTTTCGAAGCCATTCCATAGAATAACCATTTTTGTTTTTCTCTACACTCTAAAAAATAAAGTTAATTATTGGCATCAATAATTCCACAGAGAACCTTTAACATCCCTGGAAACTTTCCATTCCACAAAAGGTTATTTACTGTGGAAAAGGTTCTTCAGATTATTGAAATGCTCTTTAGACTAAGAAAAAAATGTTTTTTTTAAGAACTGTTCACTGAAAGGTTCTTTGGAGAACCAAAAATGGTTCTTCTACAGCATGCAAAAGGCTGCAAAAACCTTTCTTAATGTGAAGAACATTTTAAAACTCTAAAGAACCTTTTTGCACTATAAAGAACCTTTTGTGGAACACTCTTAAAAATAATTTTTTTTTACTGCCATTTATGGTTCCATGAAGAACCTTCATTGCATTGAACCTTTTCATTGCACAAAAGGCTCTTTATAGTGGAAAAAGGTTGTTCGGATTATTAAAATGTTCTTCACATTAAGAAATAAATGGTTCTTTTAAGAACTGCTGACTGAAAGGTTCTTTAGGGAACCAAAAACCGAAACCGAAAAAACCCTTTTAGAACCGTTTTTTAAATAGAGAATGGATGTTAACGGTTCTTTACGGAACCATAGATGCCAATAAAGAACCTTAAGAGTGTAGAAGTTTATGGAGTCAGTGGGGTCCAATGTACTTCGACCTTTATGCTTTTTTATTTTGCAAACAATTAAATGTCATGTTTTATATAAAACTTTTTTTTTTTTTTTTGAGATTGAGCTTTTGAACTTGACTGTCAATGTGGAAAATCCTGTCCTTTATCTGTCCCCCCCCCTCTCTCTCTCTCTTATCTGTACTCAGGCTGAAATGATTGACAAGTACTGTACAGAGCACATCGGTGGCACATCTCCCAGGAACCCGTGAAGAGGATAAGTGCATGTCTCAATGTGACGGCTGCCCCCACTCTGCCTGCTGGACTAAAGCGAGGCTTACATCATAATCGGATTGGAGGATTGGTGAGGAATGATTAGCCAATGAGGCTCGGAGGAGTTCCTCAGTTCAGCACATGTAGAAAAAGTGTTTGTAATCACTCCTCCAAGCCCAGTTCTATTTTTTTTTTTTCAACTCACAACACTTCGGATGGAGATAAGAGAGAGCAGCGGTGTAAATATGCATCTGCAGTTTTGTTCTGGTGCATTTTATGGTTGAATCAAAGCTACTAGAAAATAAATTTGTTTCCCTTACCTTAATAAATGTTACTTTTAGGCAAAAACATTTCTTTGCTACTTTAATAATAAATTATCTGTCTTTTTTATTTTTTATTAATCAACAAAAATGTTTAAGCATGCCATGTTAATTGTCTCCTTCAAACAAACAGCAAGTTTAAAGCTACAAAAACATAAAATAAGCAACAACAACAAAACATTTTTTGTATAAAATATAAATGCTATGCTATAAATTTCAAGTAACTTCACATTTTCAAAATAAAATGTCTTATAGGGTCAGAATGTTGCTGTTAAATGTGTACTTTAATAATAAATGACCCATCAATTAATCATATGTGTAATTTGATTTTTTTATTGAAAAAGCATGTTAATCGTCTCCTGCAAACAATCTGCAAATTGAAGGCTAGAAAATACAAATTTTTTCTACTTTTTTTTTTTTTTTAAATATAAAAATTACATTATAAATTAAAAGTAGCTTTTCACATTTTCAAATAAAATGTCTTTGTATGGGAAGAATGTTGGTTGGGCCCTATTAAGCGGCTATTTTAAAAATAAACAATTCACCAGTTAGTTAAATACAATCATCTTTTTTTTTTCAATAGGTTTCCTTTAAATGTACTGAAAAACATGTCATGTTAATTTCTCCTTCAAAAAATCTGCAAATTGAAGGCCATTAAAAAAAAAACAGTCCATAATGAATTAATTTTCAGCTATTTCAGTATCATTAATTAATCATTATCAATAATTTCATTAATGTTTAGGGAGTTTATTAATTACTTTTTTTTGTAATCCTAATCACTAGCAGAAAACACAACAACAGTGAGACCGAAATTTTAGCAGTTGGTGGAAAACATGCCCCTGAACTTTGTCAACATAAAAATTTTGGGTGAAGATTTATAAGGGAAAGTGAATATTTTAGGTGCTGTAACTGACTTCCATTTCGTTCTTCATATTCTTTAACCATTTTTTTGTCATATATTAAATAGCCCTAAGGTGTAACAGAATATTTCTACCTTAATAAATTCATTTATGTAGTCTCTCAATTAATATGGGGTCATAAACAGGACATGATGTATTTCATGTCTTCTTACCTACTACAACAGGAAGCACCCTCATTGCTTTCCTCTCCCTCCCATTAATTTTCGCCCTCTTCCTTTGCTGGTTCTGGTTTCGATGTTCATGGTAGCTCCCACCAGGGTAGGCGAGCATGGACACGGGATCCGGGCTGTCAGGGTCCTGCTCCAGCTCCTCTAATGTAATGTCAGTCAGATCTTTCATGATCACAGGTGGCAGAGGGGGCGGCAGGCCAGACAGCGGCTGCAGGGACGCGGCGGCCTCCTGAAGCTTTCTGCAGGCCTGCATGTTGCTCCTCAGTTTGGCCTTCCGCGCCTCCTCCCAGTTCCTCAGGCCCCGGAACATCCCGCAGTACAGCAAAAGCATGATGGGGCACGGCACGAAAAACGAACAGACGGAGGAATACACCACGTAGTTGTTGTCCTCCAGCTTGCATTCGCTGTGGTCCCGGTTGGGGACGTTGTTGATTCCGAACATCACGGGGGAGGCCACGGCCAAGGCCAGGATCCATGTGGCAGAAAGCAGGACAATCTGTCGCTGATCCACGTGTTTGCGGTTGTAATTAAGAGGGATGGAGACTGCGATGAACCTGGAGCCAGCCATATGAGGTATTACAAGACAGTCCATGCAAAGCTATTAAATCAACAACAAAATTTTCTTGACCCTGATGAACACATTGCTTTTATCATTATATGCTAGCCAAGCCACTGCTCGAATCTCTTATTCGCTGACTGAGCTGACCCAATTATGTGTTGACCTAGTATTGCCCTGGACCCTCAACTGCTAATCAGATAATATCACTCATATCCAACATGTATGTGTTTAATAATGTGATTCCAGTTTAAGATAAAGCATAAAGGTGGATCTCACAAAACCAGTGAAATGTCCAGGTCATATTTCAACCCAAAATCTACGTTGAGAAATATATATGTATATACTGTATATATTTTTTTAGATTTAGACATTACATTTTTTAAGACATTTTTTGTCATATTTTTCCCAAAATTCCTTATCTTAGAAAAAAAGCCCAAAAATGTAAGCTTATTGTAAAAAAATATCTGAGAACCACTTAGAAAAAAATAAATAAATAAAAAAAAAAAATTACTAACCCTTTTTATATTTTTTGAGGGGTGTAAATGTTGAGTATGATTTGTGCGATACACCTATATATGTGAGATTCATGCATATAATTTTATTTAATAACTGGATGATTTGTTGTTGTGATATGTTGCTTTTTTTGTTTGTAATGATTTTTAGAGTTTTATGTTATCTATGTGCAGCACTTGGGTACATTTTTCTGCTTTTGAAAGGGCTTTATAAATAAATCTGAGTTAAGCTGCGTTCTCTATGAATTTAACTGGTTCTCAAAGCTGACTATCATCATCATATCAGTGATAGAAACAGCCATGTGTCTTTATTACTGGCTGAGTATGTTTGTAAACAGGAGCGTGAACCCTGAGGCATCCCAGCATCTCACAACTCGTGTTTTAAATAACTCCTGTTACACACAGCGCTGGTCCGTGTATCTGTTCTCCACACATTGCTGTTTCATGCTGATTGTGAGGCGACTTCTGCCAAACGATGTGTTTGCAGTCTTTCCTTGCATAACGAGGTCACGCTGTTGTATCTCTACAGAGTGCCGTCCTGAGTGTGTATCTCATTAATCTCTCAAAGCACCTTCTGCTGAGCCACACAGAATGGCAGTAGGGCACTTAATGACCCTGCGGTTGACTCGAATCGCCAGGCCAGCGACGGCGGGACAGCAGAGGAGGGTCTAAATGAGGAATCAGGTGTCATTACGAGGTAATGCCTGCAACTTAATGCCATTTAGTTATTCTGAACACATCTGCTCAGTCTCTATCTCTGCCCGTCTCTCTCTTCTTTTAATCATAGCAGGAAGCCACTTTTATTATAAATGCTATTTCATCGTGCCTTCAAACAGACCCACAAGTAGGAAGGTAACCTGCTGTGACCCTTACAGCTTCCAAAATATAAAACTAGCTGTGTAAAATCAGTGTACTGCATGAATTTAAGTTCATCAATCCTTACCCCAATTCCCATGAGTTCAAGAATCAGACTTTAAAGGCCAGTTTTACACATTTTATGTCTTTCACACAGCATTGTTACAACTCTGTCCCTAAAATAAAGTGATTTCTGGGTTACCATGGTGAGTTTTTTCTTTGATAATGACTGGAAATAAATACATTTTTATTAGAAGTAGTAGAAGCTTATTTAGTAGTAGAAACTACTGTACATTGGCATGAAATCTAATTTGCATAAGGTTGGGAACAGGGTTATTATAGATAACTAAAACTATACAAAAAAATGTATTCATTACTTGAAATAAATAAACGTTAAATAAAATAAAATATAAAAAGATACAGTTTTAGAAGCATTTTTCATTTTCATTTAGTTTAACTTGTGATATACTAAAATAACTCAAACTAAAACTGAAATAGAAATGAATAAAAACTCACATTTTAAAATAATAATAATAACAGTAATAATGGATAAAAACTCACATTTTAAAATAATAAGAATAATAATGGCAAAAACACTAAACTGCTAAACGAAATTATTAAAATCTAACTAAAATGAAAATGGAGAATGGAAAATGGAAAAAGAAATAACATAACAATGTAAAAAAAATTCTAAATATTAACAAAAAATATAATATTATCTCATATTATCACATTTACATACATATGGTAATTCATTTTTAAATTGTCCAGATTTAGTCCAAACTGAATCTTTGTTTGATATAGCTAAAATATACCTTTAAAAAAAAATATATTATTTTTTTTTTCAATTTAATTTGTGTTATTTCATACTTTTGATGATGACTTTGATTAAAAAATGTGGAAAACAGTCCATGACAAAACTTTCAAAACTGATAATGCATGAGCGCCTAAATAAAATTGTTGTTTTTGTCCCGCCAGTTTTATTTTAGCATCACTGATATATTATTATTATTTTTTATTAATATTTTTAATTGTTTTTTATTTTCATATTTTGTTTTAATTTTAATTTTAGTTGAAGTTTTCATAATTTTGTTATTTAATTATAAATACATTGTTATTATTATTATTTAAATGTGCCTGTTCTTATTAATCTTTATACTAGTTTTAGGTATTTTAGTACTTCAAGTTAGATTAAAAAACTGAAATAAGTTAATACTTTTATTTTTTTTTAATTCATTAATTTATCATTATTATTTTACTTTTTTGGTAATAATCTTGTGTCCCACAAGTCAGACCCACCTGTCTATGCTGATGGCGCAGAGGTTAAATATAGAGGCGGTGCAGAGCATCACATCCATGGTCATCAGTCCATCACATAGGGTCATATTGAGGGACCAAACCCCATCCTGGAACTGAGAAGAGAGAAAATCATCACCGTCTTTTACTCTTCACCCATCTGTTGCTTCTAACATCCTTGCCTCTGTCTATCCTCACCGTCTTTTCCAATCACTCCATTCCCATGGCTCTCTGACCTCTTTCACCTTCCCCTAACTTCGTGTTCTTAGAGCCACAGCGGAGCGACTGTGAAACCTTAATTTCCCTATTATCAGCTTGGTGTTGTCACAGCAATCAAGCCAAACACACACACACACACACATACACACACACACCACATGCTCCAGGGCTGATGGTAATTTTGTAGCTGATATGCATCCCGTGGTCTAAAAAAGAGATAAAACAGCAGAGAGGAGGATTTAATGGCATTTTAATTATTGGCCTGGAGAAGAGGACAGATTCTTAATTGGTTTTTGGTAATGGCCTCTCTCCCATGCCAACGAGCCACATTCACCCTACAAGTGGAAGCCATGAGATTATGGTGAGGGGGCTCATGTAAAATTGTAATTAAGCTACAGCTGACTCACTGGAGCATATTTTCTCCGTGTCCTTGACCTGAAGAGCCAGCGAGACCGCCATGAGCCGTTTGCTTTGCTCCCGGTGACCTTGTCCCCGCTGTCTGAGGCCCTCAGTATCCAGTCTAGGGGACACGGTAACCACCATGCCTGAATGGAATGTCCGACTGCTAGTTTTTTGGAGGCCTCTTTGGTCTCGGACCTCGCACCCACATCTCGGGATGGCAGACAATGCGTATTGTGCGATGTGTGTTTATGACATCCGGCTCTGGCAGAGACAGACAGTCTCAGCAGGAGGGGGCCGAATGAATGCATGTCTGCAAAGTTTTTCATGCAAGGGTAACAACTGAATATTGACGACGACAAGTTTGTTTTGCATATAGTGCCATATAGTTGTTTATCAGATTGGTTAAGAATTTAATTGCAATCAAGTAAATAGATGAAAGATTATAGATTACTGTTACCATGGTAACCATAGTTAATGGCAAGCTTCAGTTATTGTTGAAACAAAAAAAATGTTTTAAACACATTTTTATGTTCACATTCTAAAAAAAAATCACTCAAAATGTATTTAATTTTAATATTTAATTTTTTTCAATTAAGTGTTTGTGTGTGTACATACACACAACCACTAAAAAAATAAATATTTAAATAAATAGATTTTAAAAATGTAAATATTTTTTTTAAATATTAAGTGTATGTGTATATATACACAAACACAATTTTTTTTATAATTAGATTGTTTTTATATTACATATATATAATACATTATAATTTATATATAATTTATTTAAATATTTTTAATAAGTAAATATTGCATATACATACACACACACACTCAAAATTAAATATTTAGATATTACATAAATACCCCCCCAAGTTTGTTTATTGTTTTTAAGCAAGAAAAAGGTGTTAACAATAACGGAACATAGATAAACACAATGTATATTAATATTTTTAATATTAAGTAAATATTGCATATATATAGGCCTATATATATATACAGTATACACACACACACACACACAAACTCAAAATTATTATTATATTTTAACATTCAGTAAATATTATATATATATATATAAATCAAAATGACATTTAAATAATCTATTTACATTTTTAATATTGAGTAAATATTGCATGATATCACGTTATTACATATAGCTGACTTAAACTAGGTTTAATATGGACTTGCGAAAATCATCATGAAAGTGGTCAAAACTTACAGTGGTACCAATAAGAAGGTTGTACCCCGTACAACCCTTAGCAGGGTTTTAAAGTTGGTACCTGTTTGTTTCCTGGTCACCTTAAACATTGTACATATTAGGCTATAATACAATATTATATTAAATGTCAAATGTCTAGGCAATGAAGTGACTCGACTCACCTCTGCATACACGAACAGCGGTAAGACCAGAACAGCCAACAACAAATCCGCAACAGCCAAGCTGACTATGAAGTAGTTGGTTGTGGTTTTCAGCGCTTTCTCCGTGTAAACGCTCAGACACACCAGCACGTTCCCGCAGATGATGATAATGATCAACAATATCCCGAAGATGAGCGCTGGGAAGTTGTAGTTCGTGCTGTGGCTGGAGGCGGTGAGGTTGGCTGGCATGTCTGCCTCTATAACAACCTGTCATCTGGGAATCCCTTGATAAAACTGACTGATAAACCCCGTTTCTTCTTTGCCATGATTTGCGCGTTTCTCAAAACTCCTAAAAAGTTCCGCTTTGGAGCTGCGTCCTGTTATTTTCTGTCCTTAAAGAAGGGGAAGATGCTCACAGTGAGCTCTAAGATCATCGCTGTTCATTCTTCGCTCTTCGACGCGCAAGTTTTCCGTCAGGTTCGCAGCGCGGATCTTCGAGTGCTTCTATTTCCATCCAGAGTCTTTAAGCGGCTTAGCGTCGCGTTACTGGGGCGCTGTTAATATCTGAGGCGTTTCATTATATTACCCTGAGGCATATCTTTATAATAACATCACTTGTTATAGTTAGTGAATACGGCTGGATAAAGCCAGAGACGTGTCAGCGTCAACCTTTAGTTTCGACTAACAATCCACGGGAGTGATAATCTCGTCCTGCCGACGGTGGGTGTGACATTTTCCACGTCTGGCTGATGAAGGATGCAGGTTTAAATCTTGCGTATTTGAACGTACGCTGCTATATTAAATCGCTTATATTATTTTTTATCCTTGATAGCACACGTACATCACGGAGATGTCTATTTGACGTCTGCATTTACATCTGCAAGATGTATATTTTAGAGTGTTTGCTCATCTGCAATACGTCTACAGGACGTTTCCTATCAGATGTCAAATAGATGTTTAGAAGATGCGTTTAAGACGTGTATCATATTTTTGTACACAGCAGATGCTTTCCAGATGAAGCGATCATTAACAGACATCTTTCAGACGTATGTGTGCTATATCTAATGATTTTCAGGGAGGTTTACTGTTACCCAGATAGCACACGTATGTCTGCAAGATGTCTGTTAAAGATCGCTTCATCTGGAAAGCATCTGCTGTGTACAGATATTTGATAGACGTCTTTAAGATGTCAGTTATACATATGTTCTAAATCATAAACATCTTAAAGACATTTTCTAAATGTATATCTGACGTCTGATAGGAAACGTCCTATAGATGTATTGCAGATGAGCAAACACTAAAAAATACGTCTTGCATATGTCAAATAGACGTCTCTGTTACGTGTTCTATCAGGGTATATTAAATCGCTTATATGAATTGTTATCCACTGTGCAAATAGCTATAACCTTGATAGCACACGTACATCATGGAGATGTCTATTTGACATCTGCATTTACATCTGCAAGACGTATTTTTTTAGAGTGTTTGTTCATCTGCAATACGTCTATAGGACGTTTCCTATCAGATGTCAAATAGACGTTTAGTAGATGTCTTTAAGATGTTTATGATTTAGAATGCATGTAAAACTGACATCTTAAAGACGTCTATCAGATGTTTGTACACAGCAGATGCTTTCCAGATGAAGCGATCTTTAACAGACATCTTGCAGACGTACGTGTGCTATCTGGGTTTACTGTTAAAAATTTCTAGCACAGATATCCATGAACGCCAACTGTCATAAAGAAGTTTTTGTGTTTTAAGTTTGAGTTTTGTGAATCTGTAGTAAAGTGGAAAAAATAACGACAGTTTGTCCAATACTCATTCTGACACGAAGTGCTTGTACTTTTGCTATGGTTACTTTAACGGAATTTTTGCTCGCGCGCGTGAAAATCCGTGAATTTTACTGGTTGCTGAAACATTCGTGATTGTTTTTCTCTTTCCTAGTTTTTTCCCCCAAGATTTTAAATTAAAATCTAGCTATATAATTGTAGTCTATTTAAGGTCAAGTATATGAGTTTACAAAAACAACATGTATAATTATACTGGGAGCAGGCTGGTTTTAGAGGGGTTTTGGCCACTTCTTTAGATCATTTTAGACAGAGTTTTGCATGCCGCACAGCAGGATACATATACACTGTAAAAAATGACCGTGAATTTAACAGTAAAAGACTGTAAAAATGCTACAGTAAAAACCTGTTAAATGGTTTACGGTAAATTCCTCATCAGATTGTTTTCATCCTGTTTGTTGCTATATTTATTAGTAAATTACAGCAATTTCAAATTCAGCCCCACATTGTTATACGGAGGTCACTCCCAGCATGAAAAATAAAACTTTTATTCAAATTATGAATTTATATAGCACACGTACATCACAGAGACGTTTATTTGACATCTGCATTTACATCTGCAAGACGTATTTTTTTAGAGTGTTTGTTCATCTGCAATACGTCTATAGGACGTTTCCTATCAGATGTCAAATAGACGTTTAGTAGATGTCTTTAAGATGTTTATGATTTAGAATGCATGTAAAACTGACATCTTAAAGACGTCTATCAGATGTTTGTACACAGCAGATGCTTTCCAGATGAAGCGATCTTTAACAGACATCTTGCAGACGTACGTGTGCTATCTGGGTTTACTGTTAAAAATTTCTAGCACAGATATCCATGAACGCCAACTGTCATAAAGAAGTTTTTGTGTTTTAAGTTTGAGTTTTGTGAATCTGTAGTAAAGTGGAAAAAATAACGACAGTTTGTCCAATACTCATTCTGACACGAAGTGCTTGTACTTTTGCTATGGTTACTTTAACGGAATTTTTGCTCGCGCGCGTGAAAATCCGTGAATTTTACTGGTTGCTGAAACATTCGTGATTGTTTTTCTCTTTCCTAGTTTTTTCCCCCAAGATTTTAAATTAAAATCTAGCTATATAATTGTAGTCTATTTAAGGTCAAGTATATGAGTTTACAAAAACAACATGTATAATTATACTGGGAGCAGGCTGGTTTTAGAGGGGTTTTGGCCACTTCTTTAGATCATTTTAGACAGAGTTTTGCATGCCGCACAGCAGGATACATATACACTGTAAAAAATGACCGTGAATTTAACAGTAAAAGACTGTAAAAATGCTACAGTAAAAACCTGTTAAATGGTTTACGGTAAATTCCCCTACTATATACGGTGAAAAACTGTATTGGACATTACATGTATTGGACATTAATTTTACGGTAGTATACCGGATTTGGAAGTGAAAAAGATGTGAATAACCGTAAATTGACAAATATAAGTTAAAACCGTAAAACCTAAAACGTTGCTACCGTATTTTGTACGGTAAAATTCCAGCAACCACAGCTGCCGTTTTTTTAACGTAAATTTTTTACGGAATTTTTTTTACAATGTATGTCATGCCAGGAGTCCATGTGTGTCCCTAGAAGAGGGCTTAAATAATGGTTTATGTGTTTGTCTTTTGTAAAATGGCCGATTAAACATCTGTCAAAACAAATTAGTGCTGCTTTCGTTCGGGCTGCTGTGTGTAGAAGTTCACACAGGTGTCTGGTGTGTCTCTGTTGTGTCTGAGATCCATTCATCAGCCACAGTGGCTCATGGCACATCAATTAACAGCATTTTGGATACAATGATAAAGGTAATTCAGACATTAGAATAGTATATAGTAATAAACACACTGATAGAAAAAATCTTCTGTTGTAATATTAATAATAAACGTAAATGAAATTACGTAATATTTCTTCTAGTCATTTTTATTATGACTGGCATGCCTCTATAATCCATTCCACTGAGGAAGCTTAGTAGTCGCTGATGGCATCATTATCATAATCATCATCAACACTGTCATCACGATTAGTGTATACTCCACCGTGGTGAGCAGAGCTGCAGTGGAAATGTTTGATTGGGCCTAAGCTGCTTTGATCCAGACGTAGATTGTTGGACTGGCTTGTCTAACCTTTCAAATCAAACGGCTAAATGATGTTAAGTGTTGTCATCTGCCTTTCTAATTCAAGTTTGCTGTTTCCAAGATGTTTCCAATGTTTTGTAGCCCATATTGTCAGCGATAGTCGTCCTGTACGCAACCAGTGAGAGTGACCGATCTGTGTGCCACCGGCCCTGCATTGTGTCATAATCTGTTTTGCCATGGATTATCTGTGTAGGTTTCATTTGCATTATGATAAATCTTTGAGTAATGCTTTGACCTTTCCAGGTTGTAAAGACGAATGCAGGAGCGTTGACCTTTTACGTATAAAAGGCCTGCTGTTTTGTTCAGCTGAAATGTGAGTAAAACTCATTCATTCAGTAAATTTAGTAATAGTATGACATATGTTTATTGATTGAAATATTGAAGATGAATGAATTTGTTGTCTCGATTTTATTTTGTGGCTAACCGGTTATGTTTTAAAGAGCAATATCTGCACCTGTGACATTTTCTGAGTGATTAATTAGGATTGTTAATTTCTGAGGTACATATAACTGCATTGGAGGAGACTGAACGAACTTTCAGACGGCAATACATCAAACTGGTAAGATGAACTAAAACTTAAAACTTTTACATGAAAGTTCTGGTTGCAAAACAAGTTTCTGGACAGCATCTGTGATGTGCTGTTCTTCACTTGGTTTGACACTTTAATTTATATTTAAAATAAATTATAGATAAAAATAAAATTTATAATACAATTTATTTTAAAAAATTAACTTTTTAGTTGCGTCTATATTAATTAATTAGCTGGCTAAATTATCATTTAGTTGTAGGACTACTGTTTTCAGACATACTTTTTTTACATACTGAGGTACACATGAAAGTAATTTTGTCACTCATATCGCACTCACTTGAGCTCCAGTAGAGAAAATTTGATCAATAATTTGCAGTTCATAGAAGTAAATCAGTTCTGTGTGTTTGTGTCCTGATTACAGTATCGATCCAGTCAGGGAAGTATCTTTACCAAAGACGGTACAATTGCAGTTCCACATAAACCCTTTGATATTTTCACTCATATCTTATCTTTTTCACTCTAGACAGAACGAAAGTAAACACCTCTATTTTAATCAATGTGTTTGACATTTCAATTTTGATCTGTGCATGTTGTTGCAGCATAAATTGCCGTGTTGTTATTAAGTGACCTATAAAACCATTTTTTATCACTTGTGTGTCTCATCAATGCAATCTCATTCCCTTCTCATTAATGTCAGATTAAACCTTAAATAGTATTCAAATAAAAATACATTATTAAATCTTATTTGTATTAAAGTGTCAATTAACTGTAATGTGTTAGGTTCGGTTATAGTGAAGGAGCAATAACATTAAATCTAAACGTCAGAGGAAAACTGAATAATGTACATTAACACGCGAAGCTAAAGAGACGGTTCCCTACATCAGTGCTTTTCAAGGTCTGTTCTGGGGTGCGTTTCCCAAACAATGACATAACTTGCTAACATATGCATTCTTGGAGAAACTAACTAGCTAGTCACAATTCTTTCCTGAAAAAGTAGGAACTTTGTCACATATCCGCTGTTCAAACCATGTTGTTTAGAATTGTCATTAATGACGTCAAGCAGGTGGTGGAGTGATAACTTTGGCTAATTAATCAGTTTGAGATCAAATTAATGTCAGATTAAGGCTGTAAATAATGAACATGTCCATTATTTTGCTGGTTCCCTTACATCAGTTCAGGGTTCCTCGTGGCATACACTGTAAAAAATGACCGTGAATTTAACGGTAAAAGACTGGTTTAGTGTTTGTGTGAATGACACTGTGCACCTTCTATATATGTTATTATTTAAAAGCTGCTTGTGATGGGCTTTGGTTCATCATGTGACTTTCTCATCACCACCTGCATTTGGTGGTTATCAGTGTATTACAAAGGTACAAAACAGATTTCAGCACTTCAATAGGTTGGTATATTAACATTATATCAGTTAATGAAATTACGGTATTTAACTGTAAATTTAAGTTAAAACCGTAAAACCTAAAACGTTGCTACTGTATTTTTTACGGTAAAATTCCGGCAACCACAGCTGCCGTTTTTTTACCGTAAATTTTACGGAATTTTTTTTACAGTGTAGAGCTTGTACGCACATGCACGCTCTTATAAAACTGTGTTTAATTCTCTTAACGAACTAAAAGACATAGAATGAAATTTGTACATGCATGAAATGAAAGATATATTGTACATGTTAGCATGCTTATTTTGCTCAAGTGTCCATACGTCATTCTAACAAGAAACTGCTTCCAACCACAGGTTGAGAGCTGTAGTTCAAGCCACACATCTTTGTGATTCTGTTCCGAATGTTCATTATAATTATGGATTCGGGAAACACCAAATCGTTGAACTATGTAGCTAACAATGGAACATGTTTTCTTCAGAATGAAAGGTGTGCCAAAGTAAAATTGAAGTAAAAGCACAAATATAATGCATAATACTGTAATCATTTTAAATAGCCTATACATAAAGCACTGTTTAGCCTAAAGAACCCCTTTGTGTGAATCTTTTTGGCATAAAGGGTTCTTTGCAGTTGAGTAAAGAACCCTAGGGTTCTACATAGAACCCCAATGAACTTTTCTTTCTAAAAGTGTGCAGGCATATAGACTAGAAAAAAAGGCTTATTAACTTAAACAATAGACTTTTTTCTTGTTGCAATTTCAAAGGCATATTTTTGGTGCAGATTCATTTGTCACTGTTATGTTGCTAATATTAATATAATATTATCTTAGTGTTTATTTCATGTGTTAGTCTAGTAACTTATGTTGTTGTTTATGCATTGGAAAACTATCATAATCACCTTTGTGGTAGTATATTGAACAATATTGCATATTGTTGGGCCTATGCAGATTGTACACTCTTAAAAATAAAGGATCCAAAAATAACCCTTTATAGTTCCACAAAGAACTTTCCGTGAACAGTTCTTAAAAGAACCATTTCCTTTTCTTAAAGAACCTTTTGTGGAATGGAATGAATCCATGGATGTTAAAGGTTCTTCATGGAGCCATCAATGCCAATAAATAACATTTATTTTTAAAAGTGTAGTGATATTAATAACTCCCAGTTTGCACCAATTTAGCTATGGCGTTAGATTTATGTCCAATGTCAAATCTGTGTCCTGAAGCAAAACAAGTCGAGAACCACTGATCTGCATTACTAACCGGTCGGTCACGGGTTCAAACCCCTTAAGCTTTACATGACCATCATGAATGCTGAATGAGCCCCCTGTTCGTGAGGGACGCTGTAGTCTAACACATTATCCGTGTGTTTGCCGAGATTAGCGTTAGCCATTGCATGAAAACACTCTGAAAATAACACTGCAGTAACTAACCGATATAGTCTGTAGCGTGTTTTTGAATTTATTTGTGATCACAGATGGCTGACGGCATCGTTGCAGCTGTTGTGTGCGGCTGCCATGCCTACTCTTACCGAGATTGCTTTTGGCTCAGCTGGGGTAATTATATGACAACAGGAGGGCATTATGGGTAAATGTTCATGTGGTGTGATCTGTTGCATGAACATCTTTCACAGTGAGGGTGTTTGTTGCACACACATACAACAGCAGCTTACTGATCCAAACGTGGAAATGATTCATAAGAATATTGATTTTCAACTTCAGTGAATTAAAATGGTTATTTACATCATAAATAAAGGGAGACAGGGCTTGACCTTTTTTTTTTTAAATCTCTTTATTTAAATTTTCTTGAAACAACACACACAATGTCACAAAATAGCTACTATACAGGAAAAATATGACACCGAGCACCTTCAGCTGTAACACTGTACAATACATGACTTTTGAGCCAAGAACATTAAAGATCTTGTATTGTTACTATACCCATATGTTTCCATTGAAAAAAGATCTTATCATGTAACCCCGGAGGAAAAGCATGATTATTACAGATTGGGGTATCCAAATATAAATCTGGGATTTTCAAATATACCTTGATTTGTTTCCATACTTGAATTAGGTTTGAAATAACTATGTTACCATTGATATTTTTGACTTCAATTTTGACGGGACTGTTAAGCAGAGCTGTTAATGAAGTCTTATAACAAGAAGCTTCTTCAATTGCTAACCATTCTGGCTTGTCACCTAACTCCACTGAACCAATCTTCCTCCACCATGCTAAAGTATTTAAGTTAGCTGCCCAATAATAATATTTAAAATTGGGAAGCCCAAACCCTCCCTGATCTTTAGATTTGTTTAGATGTTTCTTGTTAATCCTAGCTATCTTGTTGTCCCAAATGAAGCTGCTTATAATAGATTCTAGCTGTTTAAATAATGAAGGGGAATAAAGAAAGGAATAGATTGAAATATATACAAAAATCTTGGAAGTACAACCATTTTTATAGCGTTAATCCTGCCTACCATGGACATAGGGAGTGTCTTCCAAAAAATGATATCATCTTTAAGCTGATCAATTTTCTTTTTCCAATTCAATTTTAATAACATTTCAGGTTTTTTGGTGATTATTACACCCAAATATTTAAAGGAGAGATTTGCAATTTTAAATTTGGTGCTAGATAAATATTTTTGATCTAAATCATCAGAGACTGGCATTAATTCACTTTTTTCCCAATTTATTGTGAATCCAGAAAGACTGCCACATTTTTCAATAAGCTCAAGTAATGGTGGAATAGACATTTCAGGGTTGGAAACATACAGGAGAATATCATCCGCATTCCGCATACAACGAAAGATGTTGGGGTCTGCCCTCTATCACTATAGGCGCTATGTTAGGATGGTGTCTGATACTGGCTGCTAATGGTTCCATTGAGATATCGAACACAAAAGGAGACAAAGGGCATCCCTGACGTGTACCTCGAGATAACTGAAATGGATTTGAAATGTTTTGGTTGGTAATAATAACAGAAGCTACTGGATGTGCATAAATTATTTCAATCCATTTAATAAATTCTGAACCGAATCCAAATTTCTTTAGAACAGCAATCATGTATTTCCACTCTAATTGGTCGAAGGCTCGTTGAGCATCTAATGAGATAACATGTCTTTATGTTTTTCTTGTTATAAATTATGTTAAAGAGCCGTCTCAAATTAAAATATATACCGGTATGTCTCTTTGGCATGAGACCAGTCTGGTCCTGATGAATTATAGAACAGATGTACTTTTTCAATCTATTCGCAAGAATTTTAGTTATAATCTTAGATTCAGTGGAAATGAGAGAGATCGGGCGATAGGAAGACATCTGCAGCTTGTCCCGCCCCGGTTTTGGAATGAATACTATACTCGCTTCATACATTGTTGGTGGAAATTTATTTTGTGTTATTGCACTTTTAATCAATCTTTGAATTATAGGTAAAAGATTATTCCTGAATTTTTTATAGAATTCAGCACTAAAGCCGTCCGGACCCGCCGATTTGTTATTAGGTAACTGTTCTATTACTTCATTTATTTCTTCTAGTGTAATTTCTTTAGCTAAGGATTGTTTTGCATCAGTGCTAAGAATGGGAGTGCTTGACCTTTTAAAAGGGATTTCCGGAATATATTCAGTCACAATCTGTTGATGTTCATTTTCCACAGCCAACAAAATATCACAGGAATTTGTAAATATTTTACATTTTTGAGAATGGGTGGCTAATTCGTACGATCCTATTCGTACATGTTTTTATGAACTGCTTATGCCCCAATGACAATTAGGTTTACAGGTGGAGCTTAATGCTTGCTTTTATTTCTAGAAATCATAGGTTTTCGAACGAATCACATCATAAGTTCCTACAAAATCACCACCTCTTAAAACAGCTCTGTTTACACAACCCATAATCTCTTTCAGCATCTCTAGCACCAAAATAAATTTTTGAGGCATGTGCTCATCTGATTCTTATGGAAGACTGTTTCCGCCACTGAAAAAAGGTAATTGCAACTTTTTATTTCACAATTTCCGACTTTTTTTTCTCGCAATTGCAAATTTACATCTTGGAATTCGGACATTTTTCACAGAATTGTGTGATATAAACTCGCAATTGTGAGTTATAAAGTCAGAATTGCGAGATATAAACTCAGAATTGTGTGATATAAATCAGAAAAAGTCAGAAATGCGAGTTTAAATCTCAGTTTTTCTCGCAATTGCGAGTTTATATCACACAATACTGATTTTATAACTCGCAATTGCGAGAAAAAAAGTCAGAATTGTGAGTTTATATCACGCAATTCTGAGGAAAAAGTCCGAATCGCGAGATGTGAATTCGCAGTTGTAAGATAAAAAGTCGCAATTACCTTTATTTTTTATTCAGTAGATTCTAGCTTGTGCAGGGAGTACGTAGTGTTTCTTTACATCGCCAACTACTGGCCAGGCATGCATAATACAGCATGTTTAGTCAGTTTCACAGATCCGTGTGAACGGGAATCGTTTTGACCACGTTGTCATCTGTACCCGAAACTTTTCAAAAATGCAAATGATAAACTTTTCCATTTTTAGCACGATCATTGCCGTGTAAACATTCCCATAGGCACACCGGTTCCTCTGCACCAATCAGATCGATCTGCTGATCATTAGCAGCAGCTGTGCTGGTATGGTGGGAGATTTTAAAGTCAGTGTTCTTGACTCACAATACAGAGAGATTGTTGATATTAAGGCTCAAGAATACTTCACTTTCCAAGTTCTGCACATGTTGTACGTGGACCGTCCGTGTGGTCACAAAATTTGGGCTGCACACTTCTGATGACAAAAATTCTCTGTGTTAAAAGTGGCAATATAATTTCACCTCTTTTCTTTGTTTTTGACAATTTAATGGGTGTTGTAGGATCACAACACCTTTTAGAAGAAAAGTGTTTCCTTTGTTTCCAAGTGACATTAAACACAGACCATATTGTTCTTAAATCTCAACTTGCTATTTTAAAAACTCATTAAAAAAAAAAAAACATCTCCAGTAATCCACTAGTAATCCAGTCATTGAAAACTGTCACTGCTGAACTGGAAGAGATGTATTCATCTCCCAGCTAACAGGGAACATTCTCACAACTTTCACTAACATTTTTTATAAAGTTATATAAAGTAATGTTTATGGAACATTCTTAACACTTCATTAATACTTGATATACGTTCTCTTAATGTTGAGAGATTCTTGGAACATTCTTATGTTATTTGTACTAGATGAACGTTCTCATAATGTTGAGAAAAATGTTTTCTTAGAATATTAAAAATAAAAGTTACTTGCCTACTTCTTTGCATTGTAAATGTGTTTCAAAGGCACTCGACTCCCTCTATTGGTACTTGATCTGAAGGTCTAGAACATTAACAATCAAGATCAAGGAAAATCATTATGTGAAAATGTAGTTAAGTATTAACCTACTCTAAGTTTGGTATCTTGACAAATCTGAGTACATTTTGAGACATTGTTGAGAATCTCCTGGAGAGGAGATGCATGTGAGATTACCAGAGTTTTTTTCTCAGAAGAAACATCTGTGGCCAGTTTTATAAACTGCTTAGATAAGTAAAAATTTTTTTAAGACTGGTCATAACTTTAGCTGCTAGTTGGTCAAACTAGTTCTTAAGTCGCAGTGGATGTTTATGCAGTTGGGTCGTCTCCATTTAATCTGAATGAACTGAGCTCAGCTGCTGGAAATGTAAAGTGCATATTTTATAAAGACATCAGCCCAAAATTACACTCAGTAATCATTCTGAAGTGCCACAGTATCCATCACACAGACTCTAATGTGTCTGTTTAAGCTGCCCTCTCTATTTCCATCTCTCTCGCTGCTCACCATAGATCAGTCATCAGCCAGCGTGTCATATATACGTGGCAATTTCAATCATGCCGGTGTTAATTACCACAGTCTTCCCCGCTTCATAAGTGCTTTTTATCTCCTCTAATTGTGTATTATTATAAAATATGTCTAAAGATCTATAAAAGAGATCATGCCAGCTGTCTCCACTGTCTCATTCTTAACAGAAACGAATGTGTTCAATAACCTCTGAGAGAGTTTTAGCGCTCATTATTCCCTCGTAATAAACAGACTGAAGCTATAAACCATCAAATTAGAGTCAAAAATGATGGTTAAGAAAGCATACGGCCGTGATTCACTGCTGTTGGTGAGTTAAAGTCGGGTCTATAAAAAGAAACTAGAGCTTCATTCGAATCATCTGCTGTTGTCCTCATCTTCACAACAAAGTAGTGAAGGACAGATAAAAAGATACACTTTTTAATGTGCATATTATTATACACTCCACTAGGCATCAGCTATGACATTATGGGTTTTATTGAGGGTCACAGGCAACATGTCCTACACACAACCCCACTATAAAGTTCAACCTTATAAATTAAAAATGAGTTGCATTCTTTATTAATTAGATGCTCTGCATATCCTCAGTTGATGCAATATATGACTTCTCAGCGATATAAGATAATTGGGTTTAGTTTACTAAAAAATTTAAATGGTTATCTATTCACCTTCATGTTAATTTTTTGTTTGTGTTGTAACAGGATAAATGTTAACATGTACAAGCATGAACAATATTTGAGAGCTAAGGAGGAAAGCAAGATTTTCAGTAAGTAATGACTTATATTTTAGTTGGTTTCTTATAAAGGTCATCATATGACTTCGTAAGACTTTGAATATAGTGCAAGGGTTATATAGATTACTTTTCATGATACTAAAACCATAATACTACAGAACCGTGCCACTTTTATTGATGGTTATAGAAACCATCAGCCTGCTATGCTAACTCTGCTAACAACCTTTATTCCTCGGCTGGGATCGTGTAGAGCCCTTTGAAGCTGGACTAAAACTGTAATTTGGACCTTCAGCCCATTGGCCACCATTGAAGTTCATTATATGGAGAAAAATCCTGGAATGTTTTCCTTCAAAAACCTTAATTTCTTTGCGACTGAAGACAGAAAGACATGAACATGAGAGGTATTATTGTAGCATCAATGATGCTGGATGATGTGTTTTGCACCAAAGTTGAATACTTTTTTTGTTTAAATCCTTAACTGTAAGTATAGCTATAGCAATTGTGATGTTTGTCATGTGTGTGTTAGTTACTGAGCAGTTTACTGGAACCATAATCATGATCTTTACTACTGTAATTCATTCACTAAAGCGTGTGTGTGTTTGTATGTGTGTGTCTACCCACAATCTCTTTTCTCTGTCACACAATCCTTTTCCTTCCTCATTGATTTGTTAGCGATCTCAACAATTCAAACAAGTGAGTAAACCAATTCCTTGGCCCCCTCAACCGGTTTACCCCTAATTAAGGAAGTCAACTGTTAGTCATACTTATCTTTATTAGCATGAGCGCACATGTGTGGTCGTCACATCAAGTGTAAGAAAACTGTTGGCAAATAGCTAATGAAAAAGCAAATAGTCAGGCCAATAAAACTCACTTAGAATAGAACTTTATTACATCACGCTGACGTTTTGTGATCAATGATTTTGGGGGTACAAATAGGCTGGAAATAAAAACCAGACAAGAACCACTGGACAACAGCTAAAGTGCTACGAGAACATCAAACTGAGGGTGAGCTTCTGTCACACATTTGATTGCCAGGGAAAATGGTTTGTCTTTCACCACTAAAAGTTCTCATTTTCATCTTTTTAAGGTGTGGAAATGTCTGTTCTCACAAGTCTGACGCAAGTGTCCATCCTTGCGATATTTCTCATCCAGTGCGCGACCAGCCTTCCGGTTCTGGACAGGTCGGGTCACGTTCAACCTCAGAAAATAATTGAATTTTCAACCTCAATCTGATCTTCTGTGCTGTTTCTGAAATGTAGTCGAGTAGTTTTAGGTCTATCAAATCCTATTAGATCTGTTATCTCTTTGTCCTTGCTTGGTTTTCTTCTTTACATTTTTGTTTCTTCTTTCTCCAATTCTGTCTGGAGGTGATAAGACTTCCAATTTTCTTAGCTTATGTTGTTTTTTTTTCTGAAGCACACACACCAAATACATTTTTTTCCACAGTTTCGCAGTTGATGTATTGACTCATTTTTGTTTTGGCCTTTATCATCGCAGGTATCTTGGAGAAGAGGACAGCATCTCAACAGCGGACACATTTTCTCCCAGAAAGATGTTGTTTCCTAGGGATGATGCAGATATGCTTTTTGATGACCGAGACGGGTAGGTCTCATAAACTTTTATTGTTAATAAATAAGTCACTTTTGTGATCCTGTCAGATCCAAGTATGTTTAAGTGCAGGCCATCCCCTTGTGGAAAACACTGGTTCTTCTCAGCAAGTTTCTTGTAGTATCTACTTGTATAAATTGATAAACATTTAAAATTAGATCTTTTGAGCCTTTTTCTGGAAGAATCCAACATACTTTGATGCACTTGTTATACTTGAGTCATTTGAATCCACACTTTGACATCGAATCCGACCCGTAACTCCAGGAGATCTGGGCTTCAGACGAGGCAGTTGGGCGACATCGAGTTCACAAACAGATATGCTGAACTCCTGAAATCCAAAGCTAAAATCACATCCATCTGCGCCCTCCTGAAACGCATGCAAAGCAGCAAGAAAAGGTATAAAGCCTCCGATATGCTCATCCAAATCAAGAGATCATTTGATTTACATTTGTGCGCTTGATATTTGCAGCTAAGTTCCCTGATAGCACACGTACATCACGGCAAAGCTAAAATCACATCCATCTGCGCCCTCCTGAAACGCATGCAAAGCAGCAAGAAAAGGTATAAAGCCTCCGATATGCTCATCCAAATCAAGAGATCGTTTGATTTACATTTGTGCGCTTGATATTTGCAGCTAAGTTCCCTGATAGCACACGTAGGCCTACATCACGGAGATGTCTATTTGACGTCTGCATTTACATCTGCAAGACGTATTTTTTAGAGTGTTTGCTCATCTGCAATACGTCTACAGGACGTTTCCTATCAGATGTCAAATAGATGTTTAGAAGATGTCTTGAAGATGTTTATGATTTAGAATGCATGTAAAACTGACATCTTAAAGACGTCTATCAGATGTTTGTACACAGCAGATGCTTTCCAGATGAAGCGATCTTTAACAGACATCTTGCAGACATATACGTGTGCTATTTGAGAAACATGAAACTAAAGTTTCGAACATAGTATTCCCTTAGCAGTTAGCAAACTTGGTTATTGTTAAATATAGCTTTATGTACAGTATAGCTTTCTTTTGGTAGTAAATAAACTCAGTTAACACTAAACGTAACTGTATAGCTTTACAATATGCTAACTTTGTATTGTTTAGCATTATCCATAATGCTTCGTAACATAGCTTTCTCCTGGCAGGTGGCAACATGAAATGCTTTTTCACAATTTTCTCTTAGCATTTAACAAACTCCGTTTTAGTGGTGTGCGGTGGTGTTCTGAATTTTTTTTTTTTAAATCAAATTTAAATTCATAAACATTACTTACATTATCAGTAAAAGAAAGAAAAAAAATGATATTTTTACATTAACAATGTAATCAATATTGTATTTATTAAAGCCAAGAATCTCATCAAGTTAGTGTTTTTAAAGTATGAATCTCATCAAGTTTATTATTCCAAAATAATAACTCAAGGCAGTAACATTTTAAACAATATATTTTAATTGTGAACTTATGTTCAACTATTCTTTTTAATAGTTAACGTTTAACCATTTTTGAATTTTTCAGATCATCAGTCATCAAAGCTCGTGAATACTGGTCACAGACACAGATATTTACCTTAAATTTCACTAAGCTGATTACTCATTAAAAACTCCCACTGATCATGTTTTCAGGCCATTTTAAGTTATATATAAGTGTGTGATTTGTTGACTTACTTTTTCAAAATTGTCTTCTCATTAACGCCATTATATTGTTCATTTGGACTGAAACAATTTATTTATACACTTTTTAATATTTTGTAATATTGCAGTTGTTTTATTTTTTTCTCATCCAATATTTTGAGGAGACACTGCCTCCCTTGGAAATGCCCCTGATATATGTGTGTGTGTGTGTGTGTGTGTGTGTGTGTGTGTCTGTGTATAAAATGATACATAACTTTAAATAACGTGACGCTTTCTTTTAGCAATCAGTTGATGTGTAAAGTGCATAGCTTTTCTCTAAGCAGTAAGCTAACCCAGTTGTTTTGTTATACAAAATTACTTAGCAATACACTTCAATATGTAACATTTCTTTTTGCTCTCAAATGATATATTCTAGCTTGAATGATATTTCATGCTCTGTGTTTGCAGCGGTGTCGGTGGAGAAACAGACAGATTGATTTCCCTGATGAGACTGTATTCATGTCCAAACGTGTACCAGTGAAGACTGTGGCTTCATGTCCAAGAAACTTGAAGAATCAGTTTTAACATGTTTGAGACAAACTGTTTGTATATATTTGAATAAATAATGGCCTCCAAATATGTCTCATAAAACTGCAGATTCAGTTGCAGTCAGTAACATCTCAAATGCAAAATAAACTCTGGACTTGAGAATAGCGTTTTGTCTTGTTTATTATAGCACGCCTTTAGCTCCTCAAAGGCACATATTTGTTTATAAATTTAACACAAGACAATAATTTCATGAGCCTTCATAAGAGCTTTATAGTACTACTAAAGCTTTCATGCTGCTATAATGTGCTTGACTCACAAGATCATAGTTAATATACGACCAGTCACAGACTGTTGTAAATTATATGAGGTCACAATAAACAGGCATGGTCAGTGAAGTAAATTGTATAGACATGGTACAAAAATAGCACAAGAACGGATTTATTAAGAAGATATTAATCAATGCTACATGATGAATATGGTAATCAAAGTGACATGCATGGGTCTTTCCTGTATTTAGTGCCTTTTGGACATAAAATGTAGAAAATCAAACTTTTTTAAAAATAACTAACATAAATGTAATCATGATAGTAAAGATGTAAACATTTAAAAATGGTTTTGGTCGAGCTTAGGCAAATAAATGTAAGCATTTATGAAACAAAATCTATGAAATGGAAGACCAAAAATGTCCACTCTGTTATGGAAAAATGGACAACAGTTTAAAAGACTTATGATTTTAATGTATTGGAATTGTGTGCATTATCTTACACTGTAAAATCCAACGAGTTATAATAACTAATTTCAATTTAGGAAACCGATTGACTTCATTCATTTAAGTTTAGAAACCAGTAGTTATGAGTACTGGAAACATATTTCATCTGAGTTTGAGTTCAAAAGAATATTTCCTTTAATACAGTTAAACTCCACTCAATTATTTTGTTATAATGTTGCCTTTTGCTTATTTAAAAGCTGGTAATAAATTATTAAAAATATACGCAAAAATGTGGGGGAAAATAATTACAGTAATTGTTGTATTAAAAAATACAACAAAAATTAAAAATCATTAAAAAATGTAATGCAAGCAGGCACATAGGAAAATTTAGATGGTCTCAAGTGCTAGAAAATGTTTCCATTTTTTAAATAAACTTCAATATGCTTAAAGTTCAAATGATGTTATTTATGACTATGACTAATCTTTAAATTGTTCATAAACCAGCAAGATCATATTCTGTACTAGGGACACAAAAGGCATCGAATACCAGGAATGACCCACATACAGTAAACCTATACACTATTACCTAAACAGTATTTTTTACTGTAAGCAAATTATGAGGAAAATCAATATGTACTGGGTTCAATATCCTTAAATGTTTCTCAGTGTAAAATACATCGAGTTGTTTGCTACTACGTTCATCATGCTAATGCAGTTTTTGAAAAAAGAACTGTAAATATGGTAGGTATAGGTCTAGCAGTAATGGCTTTATCGCGTCTTTCATCATATGCACATTTTTTTATCAGTTATGCGCAATAATATAACAAGATACTTACGTATTACAGTACAGTATATGAGTCAGATGACTTAATTGGTTGCTTGAAGATTACCCGTTACTGTAAGTGAAACCTACGCCCACTAATGACTACTAGCACGTGTAAAAAAAAATATATATATATATATATATATCAAAACCGAAGAATTTATTTCTGCTTTTGTGATGCTGTTAGCTTTTTTAGTTTGTTTATTTCAGTCATAAAGTCATAGACGCACTTTAATTTGCTTAGTGTGCATTATTGGTCTATTTGAAAAAAACAGCATATGCTGGTTAGGTACAGTGGGTACGGAAAGTATTCAGACCAGCATAAACCAGCAAAGGACCATCTTAAACCAGCATCCCAGCATCAAAACATACCTAACCAGCATATGCTGGTTTTTTCAACAGGGTGAAGATGACAAAGTTCCCCATTTATGGCACTTTTCGTTCAGGAATAAGGAATAAGATAGCAGCTTTGCTAAAATATAGCTAAAACATCTTCAACAGGTGAAGATGACAAAGTTCCCCATTTATGGCACTTTTCGTTCAGGAATAAGGAATAAGATAGCAGCTTTGCTAAAATATAGCTAAAACATAACTTTATATTTATCGCCAAAAGACACTACTGTGTCCAATACGATTCTTAATACTTTTAACTTTAGTTGTATTTTACAATGTTATGTCTCACATTTCAAGATGGCCTGAACTGTATAACATTTTGGAAACAGCTCTTACGCTAACCATCTGCACACAACTAAAAATATTGTTTGTAAACATCGTTCTTCATTGTGATCATGGTTTATGAGATGTACATGCACATGTAGAGCAGCTGTGTTCATATCTGAGGCAAAAGTCCACCTGTGCTCATCTTTATAGCCAATAAAACCGAGATAAGCGTTCGTCTCAAAGGTTAAGCTTGAAGTCTGTTTCGCACATTAGCTATCGCTCACAACTGCTTGATGGGAGTTTGATTCAGTCGGGAAAAAAGGGATTTGTCTTCGATATTCCTTTATTGATCCATCATCTAACAAGAAAAATGGATTTGAGGCCTAAAGGATCTGCTGCCATTTTCATTCTCCTGGTTCTTTTCACACTCTGCAAGTTCAGTGAAGCGCAAAGTAAGTGCTAAAAGTTTGTGAATGAAAAAATCTTACATAATCAGGATTTGTTTTGTAGGCTGAAATGGCTCAGAACATGAAATTTCTCCAGTGATCTGACAGCTGACTGTGGAAAAACATGATAGCATATGATGACAGACTTCCAAAACATTAAGACTCTTTTGGAAATGTTGTTATTCTTTAAAGTATTAATATTTAAAGTTCTGTAAATTTGCTAGTGTTATAGTTATGGTTACATAAACATAAAGGCAATGGTTTCAAGAACAAGACATGGCTGATTCAGGAAATTAATCAGTTTGATCATAATATAAGATCATACTGAGTGATCAATGTTTAGGTTTAATCACCTTTTTACCACCACAATTTTTACAGTAAAGATGTGCTTATGTTTTACTATTGGTAGATTTAAATTCTCAAACAAATGTCTTATTTCAAGCAATATTTCAACTTTACACGAAACTCTTATTTTACATCAATTGGAAGTACAAAAACACACTCCAGAAATTTGTGCTTAATCATATTTTTATTTTCCTACTAATTTAAGATGACTTTGAAATGCTTGAATTTAAGCTAAAAAAAAAAAAAAAAGCTTACTTGTTTGAAGAAATCCTACCTTGGGAATTTTGTTTTGTTTCCTTAGCAGTTTTTTTTTTTTTTATCTTGAAGATCACAAAATGTATATTTTCTAACATTCACGTTTGTCAGTGTCAACCTGGACCATTCATGAAAACATTTCAATTCTGATTTTCTCTGAACGACACAGATCTTTGCTCAGCGCCAGCCAATTTACCGGTAATTTTAATTCCGGAAAACAACGAAATTGGTGCCACAGTTACAACACTCATCGCTGAGGATGAGGTGACGGCCACAATCACTAGTCAAAATCCAGAGGGTCTCTTCAGGCTTGAGGGATACAATCTCATTGCTGATACTGTGCTGGACTATGAGGTTAATTCTGTATATCTTATGAAGAGTCTGGTTTTGTGTTCAGCCAATAAACTCTAAATTTATCATTTTCAATGGCTGGGGTATACAAAGTACATACTATTTTAATATGTCAAATCCATTTTTCATACCTTTATTTAAATCAGCCAGCAAAATATTTTTCAATTAAATGAAGTGCTTCATTTTTTGTAAAGAGACGTCTCTTCACTCAGCATAACTTAGTCTTGATCTAAACTGGTTTTGGTTGTTTTCTCAATTACCACTTAAAATTTAGTAAGTTTAAACTTGTATATACACATTTACATTTGATTATTTTATAGCTTAATTATTTTTCATTACTTTTACACCCCTACCCGTGTCCAAAGCTGTAAACGTGTAATTTTAAGGATTTTTGGCTGAAGTTAAAATGAGAGCATTTTAATATTTCAAAGCAATCATTTAGATCCATTTAAAATGCTTTATGTACAAAATGACAGACCTTTTATGTTTTGTGATTTTCTTAGACATTTGACCAGAACAACCCTTATGAGGTGAATATTGAGTGTACAAAAGCTGGCTCTCTCTCTGTGAGTAAACTATTTAAATGAACCTAAAAAAAAAATTATTGCATTGTAAATGTTTTATTTAAACTCAATTATTTTCTGTATGTTTTTATGTTGGTTATTGATGTCCTGCGTGTCATATTTGTAATTTTAGACCACACTGATTTTGAAAATAGTCGTCGAGGATAGAAATGATAATCCACCAGCGTTTGCAGAGAGTCAATACACTCTAAATGTTGATGAGGTACTTTGCTGATGAACTTTTAATGTTGCCTATGCTGTACAATTTATTTATTTTCTTTTTGTTTGTTTGTTTTATCATGGCAATTTTCAAAATCTTAAAGCTTTTACTGATTTTTCTAGTTATCAAACGTGGATACCAGTGTTGGCCTAATCACAGCAACCGATCCTGATAAAACTGATAGACTTTACTACCAACTGGATTCTCCTGAGGTACAGCTGTGTCCCCATTACACTTTCTGAGACGACAAAAATT
Organism: Sinocyclocheilus anshuiensis; assembly: GCF_001515605.1. Taxonomy (NCBI): domain Eukaryota; kingdom Metazoa; phylum Chordata; class Actinopteri; order Cypriniformes; family Cyprinidae; genus Sinocyclocheilus; species Sinocyclocheilus anshuiensis. The sequence continues at coordinate 243,154 of NW_015548244.1, read as the reverse complement.
CCAAAGAATGTGCACAGAGTTTGTCTACATTGTATTTCATGGCAATCGCAACTGTTCTGTTGGGAACTATGTTCTGAAGTATCTTCCTTTTGGAATTCTACAAGAAAATTCCCCCTTGATTGTTGATTCCAAATTATTATAGGAATTCCAAAAGGAATCCCATTCACAACGATGAAATCTCTCTTAAACAAGGCCTTTGTTCTCTCGCAGGGAGAATTTGACCTGGAGGCCAGTTTCAATCCCAGCATTCTGGTGAAAAAACTTCTGGATTATGACAAAATTAAAAAAGTCACGATGACACTATATGTGCAGGTGAGTTTACTTGATCCATGTTAAATTTCCAAAGATGCTTCTTTTTGTATAAACAACTGTCATTTGATAACTTTTCAGGACACACCGATTGGATCTACAGCTGAAGTCTCCCACAATGCCTCAACCACCATTGTAGTCAACATCATAGACATTAACAATCGTCCACCGTGGTTCCAGCCTTGTACAGAAACCGAGTTTGGCACAAGCAAAATGTGCATGAGCTCTGGTTATGAAGGGACTGTCAACTTAAATGAACAAGCGGTGGGTTTTCTATCCAAAGCACTTGTAGATAGAGGTCTGACGTTGAGTTAAACCAGTTTAAACGTTATATAGTTATGATTATTTCAAACCGCCACAACAAACACCAACATTTCACACATTATAAAGCTGGCTAATGAATGTAGAAACATCAGGAAACGTCTCATTGGATGAATTTGTTGATCTTGAGTTACAATGTCAAATGAGCATTTGAATGTTGTTGTACACCACAGCCAGGTCCTTTGTCCTTGAAGCCAGGTCCAGTCATGGCCATTGATGGTGACCTAGGCAGGAACGAGCCCATTGGTTATGCATTTCTTGGAGGTGAGATATTTTATCGTCCTCATGGGTTGAAACGAAGAACTTTGGAAAGAGTCGACTGGTTTTATTTGGTACATTTTACATGTTCAGGAAATAAGGATGATGTATTTCAAATCGACACTGACACCGGGAGCATCACAATGCTGAAACCAGCAGGGGTGGCAGGACCGATTGTCCTTTCAGTCATGGTAAGAGAGAAAAAAATTGCATTTATAAAAAGGAAACCATTGTTTTTTAATGTTACGTGCAATCAGAAGCTTCATTTTGGAGCCACAGTATTCTGTATACTCTTAAAAATAAAGGTTCTTTATTGGCACTGCTGGTTCCTTGAAGAACTTTTAACATCCATGGAACCTTTCCATTCCATAAAAGTTTCTTTTGATTATTAAAATGTTCTTCACTCTAAGAAAAAAATGTTCTTTTAGGAAATGTTCACTGAAAGGTTCTTTGGGGAACCAAAAATGGTTCTTCTATGTAATATTCTGGATCCATTATTTTGTAGAGTGTAGTTCCTTCCTGAGCCAGATTTTTCCCTCTGTCTTCTTAGGCATACCAGAAAGAGAACGCCGATCAGTTTGCCACCACTACAGTCATCCTGAAGGTGGTGATATCCAGCGCGTTCCCTCCGACATTTGTGAAGCCCAGTTATGAAGGCTTTATCTCAGAGGATGCGGGTTTGGACAGCTTGGTGCTGGAGAGCAAAACGTCCAACAGACCCCTCAGAGTACAGGCTACAGATCAAGACTTTTCTGATGTAAGAACTCGGGACAAACAGCATTCTGGTCTGTGCATGTGTTCAGTTCAAGATCCGTAACTAATCTGTAAAGAACATAGAAAACACATAGAGAAAGATTCGTGAAAATTAATGTAAATCAATTCGGAATTAATTTTTATATAAACTTTTGCATTGGTTTTATGGACATTTCAATTCATTCTTGCATAAACTGTTGCATTGAATTGATTTGTTTGTAAAACCATTCTTATAGAAATCATCACGTTCAATTCAGTGTACAATAAATTTTACCTAAATTCTTGGATTGAATATTTTGTAAAACAATTCTTACATAAATTGTTGCACTGAATTTAATTATTTGCGAAACTCTCACATTTCATTGAATCATTCCTAAAAACATTCAAGGGTAAATTTGTTGCACTGAATTCAATGTTCATAAAACGTATATAAATGTAAAACTTACTAAAACTCTTACATAAACAAACTGAATTATTTCTTACAAATTAAGCATTTGATTGAATCTTCTTAAAAACTATTTTGAGTAACTGTTGCATTAAATTTAATGTTCGTAAAACCATTCTTCAAACAATTCAGTGTTTATAAAAATGTTTAAGTGTTGTAGATTCTTTGACTGAATTGATCATAAAGCCATTATTATGTAAATGGTGACATGGAATTAAATAAATCATAAAACCACTAACTAAATCATTGCATTCAATTCAATGTTACAATTTAAATAACACAATTTTTTTTTTTAAAGATTTACACAAGTGTTTGCTGCTCATGCTTTATGAATGATTCCTATTACTGTAATATTTCTGGTGTTAAGTGCTGGATTTCTTTCTTTGTAGGGCTATAATCCTAACCTCAGATTTGAGGTTGTAGACGGCACTGACTTCTCAATCACTCCAGAGGGCTTCATACTCATGGCGAAGGCGGTTGCCCCGGGCACTGTAAATTTAGAAGTAAGAACTTAATATTTCATACAATGTTTCGTGCTGTTTAGACATTTACTAATCTTTAGTGTGTGATTTGAAATATTTATGACCACATTATCCAATGTGACTCAGATGAGGGTGGTTGACACAACCAATGAAGAATCAAGCACCGCTTCACTTGCGGTTGAGGTCACACCAGGTAAGACCAGATCAATGCTGTATGCTATCAAGACACCGTCTAATTATGACATGATACAATCCAAACAGGCATAATCGTAGGGTGTGGGCTAATCATGGTGCTTTTTGGACATATGGCATTCAGCGAACAGTTTGAGCTTTTGGTGATCTTCACATCAATCAATTTTCATCATGTGATTGTTTTGGTCAATAAATTGAATTTCAAATGATTCACTTGAATTAGTCAACAGCAAAGCTCTTGACTGCCCTGTTGAAAAAAACAGCATATGCTGGTTAGGTATGTTTTGACGCTGGGATGCTGGTTTAAGCTGG
>NW_015548244.1:227912-239431 GCF_001515605.1 Sinocyclocheilus anshuiensis | reverse complement strand
CGTCAAAACATACCTAACCAGCATATGCTGTTTTTTTCAACAGGGTGGTGACACCATTTTTTCTTCGAGGGGTTCCCACTACCACTCCTGCCATAACTATCATGACTTCACCCACTATAACAACAGATAACACCGCTAACACACAGCTAACACACAGACATCACTACCACCACATTGCACCCAGGTACCAACACAACTATGCGCTCCAGCACAGGTACACCTATGCTAAGCTAACTAGACTTGCTAAATCATCTGGTGTGCTGTGTAGCATGCAGTTTATTTGAAATGGCATACCATCACAGCACACTATAAAATATTCATGAATCTAGCACTAATCACATGGAATTTACTCAAGGATGCATGCTTTATGCTATTGGACACTTTTGGATAATAGCTATAAGTGAAGTGACATGTGGCCAAGTATGGTGACCCATACTTGGAATTAGTGCTCTGCATTTAACCCATCCAAAGTGCGCACACACACAGCAGTGAACACACACACACACCGTGAACACACACCCGGAGCAGTGGGCAGCCATTTATGCTGCGGCGCCCGGGGAGCAGTTGGGGGTTCAGTGCCTTGCTCAAGGGCACCTCAGTCGTGGTATTGAAGGTGGGAGAGAGCGCTGTACATTCACTCCCCCCACCGACAATCCCTGCCGGTACGAGACTCGAACCCGCAACCTTTGGGTTACGAGTCCAACTCTCTAACCATTAGGCCACGACTTCCCCCTAGATAGAGAGCTGCAGTGTTGACGTTAGTTGACTCTGGTTTCCTCAACAAAAAACCCAACAGGATTTAACTTTCGGACTTTGGATTATTGCAGGAAATAAGATCTGTGACCAACAAAACTTTACGATTCCTACATGTTTTGTTCATCGTGATAATCTTCACTAATCAACACAACTTTTATCAATTTTGAAGCCTGAACACAATCGGCAGAAGTAAAAAGCTAACGTAGGCTATAAACGAACTACACTACGGTCGCATGACTTCAGGATCACCACCATTAAACTTTGACAACCTTTAATTTAAAAACCATATTCCCTGAAAGTTTGAGTTAGAATAGTTTGCAAGAGTGCGATCATAAACACATTATTATAAAGTAGTGAGTAGATGATGACGTTTAATGTCCGTGACAACCTCCATAATCCCATTTAGCCACTTGTTTGCCTTTGTAAAGCCAAGTAAAAGCTTCTTAAAATCACAAAGAGGTATAACTCAAGTACTTTTTGTCGTAGAATGAAACATGAAAATATCTTGAGCTTTTGTTAACCACAGACCTTATTTCAGGCATTTAATCAAAAATAAATTTCAAAAACCCACTGACTTTGGGATGATGGAACCAGAAGTGCTAAAAAGCTAACTTGTTCTGGGTTTTGGCCTGCAAAAATATGTCATCCCTGCAGCACTCTATAAGGGTGTGCACTAATGTTTGGGAAAACACATTAAGCATGTAATTCAAAATGATTGCATTTGTGAAATTCCAGCAGTTTGTGTGTATCATTCTGGTTAACCCACTTTATGTGTACCTTAAGTATCCCAAAAACATGTTTTTCTCTCCTCTTGTGTGCTCCAGGGGGACAGCAGGTGAAAACAGGTGAGTTCAGTTCGGGCGATATGGCGGCTGTAGGGGCCTCTTTGGCTGTGGTTATCGTTCTCTGCTTGGTTTGCATTGGACTGATGGTGCACCGAATCAAGGGCCATAATGCAGACTGGAAGAAGATTTCCGAGGCTAGCGTCTTCCGTAGCACAGTGAGTTTCCATGCAGAAAACTGTCAAACAAATAAATGTTTGAGGTTAAATACAAGACAAGCTCTTTTGAGAATGAACTCAATTCATGTCAATTTCATACCGAATTGAAAGATTGGTAAAACCCTTCTCGTTGAATTGTTAATAAAACCATTCTTTTATGTAACTGGCATATTGAATTTAATAATTCATTAAAACATATTTTCACAAATTGTCAGATTGAACAGTACAATCTCATGTATTTGCACTGAATTGAAACATCCTTAAAACGCTGCTTACATTAGTTGGTAAAAGCATTCTCATGTAAATATACACCGAAATGTGCAAAACTTCGTAAAACATTTCTTACATAAGTTTCCGATTTAATTCAATGTTCATAAAACTATTCTTGTGTAAAATTTCAGATTAAACCGAATATTCACACTTAAATGGTCACCTTCACTGTTTATAAATCTATACTTAGGTTAATTTTTCCAATTTAATAGTTAATAAAAGCGTTCAACGTAAATTGCCACATTTAATCAATCAGTTGTAAAAGCATTTTAAGATAAAATGTCACATTCAAATTGTAATAATAGATAAATCACATTCATTGTTTATAAAACTATTCTTAAGTAGTTTTTTTTTTCTGATTGAATCAAATAGTTTGTAAGTTAAATTGTCAGATCACTGGTAAAACCAACATAAATTGTCATTCAAATGTTCGTAAAACTCGTAAATTGTCACATTCCAATGTTTATGAAACCATTCTTGCATTAATTTTTTGCTTTAATTAAACAGTTTGTAGAAGTATTCTCACGTTAACTGTCACATCGAATTAAATCGTTTGTAAAACTATGCCTGCATTTTTGGATCGAATTGAATAGTTCACAAATGTATTCTCACGTAAATTCATATTGTATCAAATTTTGTCACATTCCAATGTTTATCAAACCATTCGTTAATTTTTGGGTTGGATTGAATCGTTTTTTTTTTTAAGTTTTCTCATTTTAATTTATGAAAGAATTAAATCGTTCATAAAACCACGAATGTAAATTCTAAATAAACGTATTTGGTCACATTCAATGTTTCTAAAAGCATTCCTGTGTAAAAGTTCAGAACTGAACAGTCTGTAAAAGTATTCATAAATGATCGCCTTCAGTGTTTAAAAAAACAATATTTTGTTCATTTTTCTAATGGTTCATAAAAGCATTCTATATAAATTGCTGCACTGAATCAAATCAGTTGTAAAACCAAATTGTTACATGTTCATAAAACCGCTCGTTCAGATTGAATGGAATGGTTTGTAAAAGCATTCTCATGTAAACTGTCACATTTCAGTGTTTATAAAACCATTCTCACATTAATTTTTGGAGTGAAATGAATAGTTTGTAAAAGCATTCTCAAGTAAATTCATATTGAATCAAATTCTTGCATAATTCGTCACATTCAATGTTAATGTTAACACTTTATATATCTAGACCACATTTGAGAGTATTTACTTACATACTTTTTTTAAATTATGACATTTAATTGTTCATAAAACTACAAATGTAAATTCATATTGAATCAAATTCTCATTCTCATATTCAATGTTCATAAAACCATTATTACATTACTTCAAACTTTATAATGACAATTTTAGGTGAAATATTCCATTAATGTTAATATTTTCTCTATATCTACAGCATATTTATGAGAGAATTTTTTCTTTCTGCAGTTTGGTGGAGGCTCGGGCGGTCCTAAAGAGGGTGTGCAGTACTGCAATGAGGGCTTCCAGCACGATGGTGATTCTGGAAGTGTGAACACTAAGTTAGCTGCAGACCTGGAGAACAAACTGGAGTCCGGGCTGAAGCCACAGCAGAGACGCAGGTCAGCGCAGGACAAGACGACCCCCAGCGCCATTCTCCAGACCACCAGCGGCCCTCCACCCGACTCCAGCAGCCTGGCAGGTTCAGAAACCATCGACGGCGAGAAGGAAGTTAAACCGATCCTGACCAAAGAGCGGCGCAATGAGGAGGGATACAAAGCGGTTTGGTTTAAGCAAGATATCGACCCCAGCACCAAAGAGGAAGTGGTCATCATTCCCGACGCTGGTGAAGCGGATGGAGGCCGTGAGGACGATGACGACATTGAGGATGAGGACAACCTAAGGACTGACATGGATTCGGACGATGAGGAACACTTTTAACACTTTAGGACAGTAGGAGCTTTCAAAGATTCATTATAAGTTAATTTCTGTGTTTTAAAGTCTATACAAATGTTTTCCTTTTTCCTATTACTTTCTGTTAACAAGTCTGTAAATATGGTGCACAAAATGAATTTAATTTTCAGTTTCTAGCATGAAAGGTCAACGTGAAATCAAAATTGACCCTGTTTGCTTTCTAAATATATGTTCTTGGTTTTTATTGTGAATGATTGATCAGTGTACATTATTGTGAAGAAATTAATTTTTTTCAATATCGCTCAGAAATACATTAGATAATGTATGTAAAATGGGTTGTAAACTGTGTTTCACGTTGACTAAGTGCTGTGTACAAAAATACTTTTATTAACAGTAAACAATTTACAATGTAAATTGTTTAATGCCAGTTCTTGGTAGAAATTAATTTACTGTAAAACGTGGAGAAAAAAAAACACACCCAATAAACAATAATTACTTAAACCTGGTGTCATTTATTCTGTCACCAAACTGAATTTCAAATAATGTTTTTTTGCCAATGTTTAGACTTTTTTGAAAAAAACAATCAACTTCATGGTTTACTTATAGTTGACCGTATATTAAGAGAAAGCATTTTAACATTGAAATGGCATAATTTGTGGCCTGTATAACGAGACAGTTGCTATAACAACCTTGTGACGTGAACTGTTTATTTGTGTGTTTGTGACGTTGCAGTGGACTGCTGCCCTTTCACATAATCATGCACAATGATCATAAATTCTTCTATAGCAACTTAGATAAGATTTAATGATCAACCTGAGAACTGTGATCCATCTGTGAATGCTGTATTATTAGTTTGCATGTTATTATCCACACCACAACGAAACACATTGGAACAGATCTTTACAAATGAGTCTGACAAAATCTGTCTTCAAGGGTCATATTTCACCACCACAAAACAAGAACTATTTTGTTTAAAGAAAATATGGCCCGTTTTTGGACCATTAAGTCCAAGCGTTTGCATTGACCTCAGACCAATGAAAGTGAATCTTAAGCGGTTCATCTTGATTATTCACTGAATGATACTTATATGCCAAAATGTCCTTTACTTCAAAAAATAATAATAATAATAATAACTTTTTTTGGGATGTACCATAGTACTATAGCACATGGTATTTTTATTTATTTTTTATATAAAGGGGGAATAGCTCCTTCAGGGACAGTGCTAACTGTGTCAAACAAAACCTGGTCTGGGGACAAAAAAAAAATTGACAAAGAAGAAATGTTAAACCAGAAGTGAACCAAGTAAATGTTGCCATGACAGCAAGTCTGCACCAGGGATATTTAAAAACATTTAAACATAAAAAAAAAGAAGATATATATTTTTTTATTCATTTAAATTTGGTTTAACTTAATATACTAAAATAACTAACACTGAAATAAAATGTTATAAAAACAATATAGATGTTAAAAAAGAGATGGTTTCTTCAGATTCCAACAAATTGCAATCAATTCTGAACATTTTACACGTTAATTAGACGCCCTCTACTGGAGAAACTAACAACGTGCTACATACAAAAAATATATAAGAGGTCAAGCAACAGATTGAGTTAATCCAAATTTCACACAAAGTTCTCATGGCCTACATGACTGTGAAAGAAGTCACACGAGAAAGAATGAGATTTTAGCTGAAGACGCTTGTGGGTGGCATCTGTATTGATACTAAGTTGCTCTTCTAGGCCACATGGCCTTCAAACATGGTCTTTTGCTAAAAAATAATGAGGTAAACACACTGAATAATCACTTGTGACATGTTTTGAAGCATGCTAGTTGGCAGTCCGCCACCCTTAGGAGACAGAACCATACAGCCAGTTAATGAGGAGACCATGGGAAAGGAGTTCGGGAGTGTTGGGAGGAGAACACCCGCAATAAGATCACTGTTTGGAAACCATTTAAAAATGTGAACCGTGAGTGAGATGGTCAGATGCTCTGCAGGCATCTCGGCTTTGTTGTCTTCTTGCAATAAAGTCACATTTCTAGACTTGCAAGACCCTACAGAGGTCAGTGAACACGGCTGCTAAGATCGCCTGCACCTCTCTCCTCCATCCTGGACTACTTCCTTGCACAATGTTTTGCAAAGCCACCAGCATCATGAAGGACCCCCACCAACTCTTCACACAGTCTCTTCCAGCTCCTGCCATCAGGAAGACGGTAGCGGAGCATCACAGCCCACTCTGCCAGACTACTCAACAGCTTCTTCCCGCAGGCTGTGAGAGCCCTCAATTCCAACCAACCCACTTCCCTCCGAACCCCATCAAACCCGTACATCCTGAACCAGAAACATTTACACTCCCACCCCATCCCACCATCACTCCTACCCCTCATCCCACTCACACTTAACCTCTTTCTGCTACTATTGTCCCCCAAGGCTGTCCATTTCATGATTGTTCAAAATTCTCATGTGCAATACTATGCGAGTCGACTACTCCTATAGGTGGATGGCTTTTCTATAATATTGCACATTCCTGGTTTGCACTGTACCACATGTTTGTTTTTTTTTTGCTTCTTGTGTTAATTCAAGTATGTCCAAAGTTCTATTCATGTAAAGTATTTATGTGAAGTATGTGTACAGTTAGGTGTATAGTATATGTATTGGTAGATTACTCTGTAAATAGGTTTATATAGAGGTTATATTGCATAGATTATATAGCATATGTACATTTATATGGGTTATATTGTATATATTTCTTTTTTATAGGATTATATGTCTGTCTATATGTAGCACTGTGGTCCTGTGACACACAACATTTCATTCCCTTGTGTGTCTCTCCACATATAGCGGAATGACAATAAGGTATGCAAAAGGTGTGCAATATGCAGCCTGGTCTCAACAGAAGTGGGGTTTGTTTGTTTAAGTGAGTGACGTGACATGTGGCCAAGTATGGTGACCCATACTCGGAATTAGTGCTTTGCATTTTAACCCATCCAAAGTGCACACACACACACACACACACACCCGGAGCAGTGGGCAGCCATTTATGCTGCGGCGCCCGGGGAGCAGTTGGGGGTTCGGTGCCTTGCTCAAGGGCACCTCAGTCGTGGTATTGAAGGTGGGAGAGAGCGCTGTACATTCACTCCCCCCACCTACAATCCCTGCCGGTATGAGACTCGAACCCACAACCTTTGGGTTATGAGTCCGACTCTCTAACCATTAGGCCACGACTTCCCCGTTTTTTGGTGTGTGTGTAATTGGGTTTGCATGGGAATAAATTGCTTTTATATGTAAAATGGTTTTATAGTGTGTTTTATGGTAAGGATTGTGCCCCAAATTACGCAGACATGCCATGAAATTAATTTGTGTAAAATTTGTAATCAATTGACAGCCCTGTTTGGGTGTGTGTGTGTGTGTGTGTGTGTGTGTGTATGCATGATAGTGTTCTTCTCACTGTCCATTTTAATTTTGTCCGTAATGTATGTATATGTGTGTTCAGCTATGTTACTGCAGCTGGTTTCTCTCCAAAAGGAATCAGGCTGCTGGAGCTGGACGCCACACTGGCTGATGTGTTTGGGAAGACGGAGAAATTTGTTTCTATTTTAAAAATATAAAAAATTTAAAATATATATACATATAAAATGTAAGCATTTATAATAGGCCTATATATTTGTTTTAAGTCCTATAGGCCTAAATGCATATCTTAAAGGGGAAACATAAGCACTGAATGTGAATTCTGTCACATCTATAAGTTTAGCCACACTATACATATATAGATTTAGATGCAAAAATGCATGTATTTTCTATCATGTTTTAGTAACTCTTTCCCAGCAAAACACGAAATTGTCCGCGTTCTCGCTGTTATTCGCTCAGGGCGCTATTATAAATGTCCTGAATGAGTCCACAATCATCCGATCAAAAACACAGGCGAGGAAGACACAGAAACGAGCGATCTCAAATGTAAGCAGATCCATATGAAAAATAAGGCCATCATCAACAATAAACAGCATATAAATGAAAACTGCCTAATGTTACCGAGTGAAATGTCGATCCCGATAGTGGTAAGACTGTGAAGCTTTAGGGGTGTTGATGGAAGCGATCTACTGCATGTTTGCTTTGATCATAGAACTGAATATGATCCAGATGTAGGCTAGTGTTTGATAAAAATGCGATTTTCTCAGCTTTTTGATCAAAATGTTGCTTTTTTTTTTAAACTTACCTATATTCAAGAATGCTTGAAGCTAGAATAAAACTGATTTTTTTGTTTTTGTTTATAATTAGAGGCTCTGTTCTTTATTTTAATGTATTGCATGTTCAGATATTCATACAACAAAATATTCTGGAGGCCATGACATTTTGTGAAAATGATCAAAAATGCTGGCGGTGGCTGGCAACATTTTCAAAAACGGGAAAAGAGTTAATAGGACTGAACGGGAATCATTAAAGGGTTCATATGATGCTGCTAAAAAGAACATTATTTTGTGTATTTGGTGTAATGAAATGTGTTTATGCGGTTTAAGGTGCAAAAAACACATTATTTTCCACATACTGTACATTATTGTTTCTCCTCTATGCCCCGCCTTTCTGAAATGCGTCGATTTTTACAAAGCTCATCGGTCTGAAAAAGCGAGGTGTGCTGTGATTGGCCAGCTATCCAGTGCGTTGTGAAACGAGGAGAATAACAACGTGCAGTAAACGGTAAAACTGCACTACAAACCAGTGTGTTCATAATTAAAATAATACATTAAAATAATATGATAAGTATTATTTTTCAATAACAAGCAGCAAAACGAACTGTTTTGTACAGCTAAAAATAGCTGGACGCAGATGAGACCGGAAGCTAGATCCATAGAATTTACAAATGGCCGCGCCCATTTTTACGCAAGAAAAAGGTGGATACTGTAGCAGCCTATATAAAAAATAACGGAACATTTTGACGTTCAAAGCTTTATGACGCCATTGAGCGCGTTTGAATAGAACTCGCGGGCTTTATAAAGCGAGGATTGTGGGTTTGTTGGTCAGTGAGATTTCACAGCGATGGGACTAAAGTGAGTCCGATGACGGTTGGCGAGGTGTACGATCAACATCCTAGTACACCCCCAAAACCCAGCACCAACACGGCTCTTCAACATCCTCATCCTCTTTTTATCTTTTAATAGACTACATCTTCAGCCGCTACACCATTGGTGATCAGCTGGGGAAAGGTGGATTTGGCGTGGTGTATGAAGGGAGACGTCTGGAGGAATTTCTTAAAGTGAGTTAATATAAATAATGCATTATCAAGCCATCAAATGTTTGTCCTGTCTCATCCTTTAATATAACTTATTTACAGGAAGTGCCTTTTTACTTTGTACCTCATTGAGATTGAACCACCAGATGCTGCTCGCTCAGAGACTGTTGTGGAATGGAGAGAATATGATACCAAATATCACAAAGTTGTATTCCTTTAAATGTATTTATATGTTAAAACCTTTAAAAGATGGTAAGACAAAGATGCAACATATTCCTCATTATTGATTTGATTTGTCTATATATCAACAGCAATAGCTGTTGTAGTAATAGCATATATATTGAAATGTATGGACATCATGGTATGGAATTCAAACACGGTAAGATATTATGGCTTCAGAAGAAGCTGTATGGACTGTTTTATGGTGTGTTTTTTACCTTTCATATCTTCTAGCTGAATGTCTTTATATGGAAGAATTAACCAGTGTTGGGGATAACGGATGACAAGTAACGCGAGTTACGTAATCAGATTACTTTTAAAGTAAAGTAATGTATGACTTTCCATAAAAAGTAACTAAGTAATGCAATTAGTTACTTTTTATGGAGTAACACAATATTGTAATGTATTACTTTTCCCCAACGCTAGAAATAGCTGGAATAATGTGGTAATAAAGTACGCTACTCTAAATTCAGCCACTGACTGGGCAGTGAACGTCTTCTGTTTCGGAGGAATCCATAGATGACAAGTGAGGACCCTTTTCATTGGCTGGGGTTTCTTTTCCATGCCTGATTAGAAATCATGCAATATTGCTTGTTGTTGTACTGTATATTGCGTCAAAATATGTGACTTAATTAAGTGACATATATAACCAAAGCCAAGACTTACAAGACGAATATTAATATTGCCACTTTATGTAAAGATAGTTTCACTCTCAAGTAGATCTTTTTATTTTGTTGGTCATTCTAGAGATTTACACAGGTATTTGTTTTACTGGAAATGTGGACTACAGAACATTAAATTAAACAGTGTTTTTAATGCTCCTCAGATTCTTTTTATTTTTGTATTTTCCAGCACTGCGGAGAGGACGAACTGGTATTACCTGATTTTGCACATACTGATCTTGATGATCTAACATCCTCTGCATGCAGCAGGCTTCACTTTTCATACTTGACAGCATAGCATTTTACCTAATTGCTAAGACATTTTATATGGTCACAGTACTGATTAACTTCAAAACACAAGGAATATAGGCTACACCTTTTCAAACTAATTTAAGTATAAGAATATTAAAATAAAAATCTCAAATTGATGATAAAGATTAATTTGTGCTTCTTGTTGCAGTTCAGTTGAACACGTGTATGTACTGGGTATGCATATATCATGCATGCATATAAATAAATACATAAAGGATGTGTAGTCTGTGTCATGGAAATGTAAAAAAAAAAAAAAAAAAGTGCAATAAACAATTTTGATCAATTATTTAGCTTAACTGTGTTTTGTATTTTAATGTGCAAAAAACTTGTCTTCATGTCCGATCAGCTGGATCATATGTCCGCATACTTGTGCAGTCATTGACTGAATGAGTAAGAGCAGTATCCTGTTCCCTTGCTCTCAAATCCTTCTTCAAATGAACACACCCCTACGGTAAGCAAAGCGTCACGAGACTCGCTCGCGCACAGTGGGAAGCAGTCAAAGTTCGCGCGACGCGAACCGCACTATGGCGAAGAATAATCTCATGAATATTAAATAGGTCATATGCCGAACTTATTAAAAGTTACTTTTTTTTTAAATAATTAGGGATATTCGTATTCCATGTAGTCCCCTCCTCAGGGCTCTCCTGCATGAAAAGCCAAGCCGGCGACTTGGTCTGGGGCAAATCATGTGCCACAACTGGTTTAAGGTAGTGAACCCGAGACCAGCTAAAAAGAATTAATTTCTCATGGGAAGGAACCAAAAAGTCAAACCTGTTGTTTCTGTGGCGTCTCTGATGCAGCTTTGCGTCTTGTGGGGCGAGCAAACCTTGTGTAGCGTCTTGCGTCTTGGCTCGAGGAAGCAGTATTTGCATCTGGCGGTACTGCTTCCGGAGGGATGTGCAGGCTTCACTTTTCATACTTGACAGCATAGCATTTTACCTAATTGCTAAGACATTTTATATGGTCACAGTACTGATTAACTTCAAAACACAAGGAATATAGGCTACACCTTTTCAAACTAATTTAAGTATAAGAATATTAAAATAAAAATCTCAAATTGATGATAAAGATTAATTTGTGCTTCTTGTTGCAGTTCAGTTGAACACGTGTATGTACTGGGTATGCATATATCATGCATGCATATAAATAAATACATAAAGGATGTGTAGTCTGTGTCATGGAAATGTAAAAAAAAAAAAAAAAAAGGAAAT
>NW_015548244.1:220965-227522 GCF_001515605.1 Sinocyclocheilus anshuiensis | reverse complement strand
GTAAAAAAAAAAAAAAAAAAAGGCAATAAACAATTTTGATCAATTATTTAGCTTAACTGTCTTTTGTATTTTAATGTGCAAAAAACTTGTCTTCATGTCCGATCAGCTGGATCATATGTCCGCATACTTGTGCAGTCATTGACTGAATGAGTAAGAGCAGTATCCTGTTCCCTTGCTCTCAAATCCTTCTTCAAATGAACACACCCCTACGGTAAGCAAAGCGTCACGAGACTCGCTCGCGCACAGTGGGAAGCAGTCAAAGTTCGCGCGACGCGAACCGCACTATGGCGAAGAATAATCTCATGAATATTAAATAGGTCATATGCCGAACTTATTAAAAGTTACTTTTTTTTTAAATAATTAGGGATATTCGTATTCCATGTATTATATTAAAGCACATGTGCGACCATAGTTTAAAATATGATACTGTATAGAAATGCTTTCAATGCTGTTATTTTTTTTATCCATGTTTCTTTTCATAATTTCTGTCCTCTCTACTACGTTTCAACTCGATTTTCTTCATTAGAAATTAAATTGAATTGTATTACCTCAGGATGTAACTTTGGGAGTTTATTTAAAAATGAAGACAAACTTATTTATGGACTTTGGAACTTTTTCAAATATTTTTGGTAGGTTGATATGTACTAATTAGTGAAATACAACGCAGAAAACAACAACAACAACAAAGACGCGTTCATGAATATTAATACGTGTTCCGTGTATGTTAATGACACTCATGAATATTAAGCAGCTCTCCTTCACTATAGTAGGACTCGTAGTTTCGCCGGCGATCGCAGGTGAGCGAGGAAGTTCCCGCCGTCATTTCCAGACATTTAGCTGGTGCCATGGCTAAAAAAATAGGCGTATGAATATTAGTTTCGCCTGTAAGTATCATGAGAAAGTGCCTTCGATATAAAATAAATCTGTGCGAAGGGACGCGACACCTGTTGCCATGGCTCTGTCGGAGTTGTATACAAAGGTATGCTTAGCAAGTGCTTCACTTTTGAGAAGTGTTTTAGCAAGTTTATTAACGTGATATTTTTGTCTATCATGCATGCATCTGAGAATATAATTGGAACTTTTTCAAATATTTTTGGTAGGTTGATATGTACTAATTAGTGAAATACAACGCAGAAAACAACAACAACAACAAAGACGCGTTCATGAATATTAATACGTGTTCCGTGTATGTTAATGACACTCATGAATATTAAGCAGCTCTCCTTCACTATAGTAGGACTCGTAGTTTCGCCGGCGATCGCAGGTGAGCGAGGAAGTTCCCGCCGTCATTTCCAGACATTTAGCTGGTGCCATGGCTAAAAAAATAGGCGTATGAATATTAGTTTCGCCTGTAAGTATCATGAGAAAGTGCCTTCGATATAAAATAAATCTGTGCGAAGGGACGCGACACCTGTTGCCATGGCTCTGTCGGAGTTGTATACAAAGGTATGCTTAGCAAGTGCTTCACTTTTGAGAAGCGTTTTAGCAAGTTTATTAACGTGATATTTTTGTCTATCATGCATGCATTTGAGAATATAATAGTCTTGTCGAAGACTCTCAACATTATTGATTCAAGCTTTGTGACATATGGTCATCGTTTCCTATTCGTTGGTATTTTGTAACAGCTCAAAAACATAAGCCATACGAAACTTCTTATTTTCCAAAAGCACAGTCTTATGGAATACACTGTGTAATGTGAGTTTTGTGTTGTAGTATAACAGGGTGTGGATCCCTGACGCGGAACATGTTTGGCAATCTGCGGAGATTCTGACAGATTTCAAGCCTGGTGAGACTGTCCTGGAACTACAGCTGGAGGATGGGACGGTAGGACAAAAACCAGAGTTAAATCTGAACAATGAGCAGCTGTTTATAGACTTTTTTTAAAAGTCATTTTTATACTGCATTATCAAGATTCTCCAGTGGTTATTTGCAGAATTTTCAATGATGTCCAAAAAACTTCTTATAAGGAAAGTGTTTTTTGTTGTTGTTTTGAGTTTTGTTTTGTTTTTTGAGTTTTCCAGTTGAAAATTGAAAAAAAAAAGTTATTTTAAAATGTTAAAATTTTTATTTTATGGTGAAAGTTGGTGAGCTGAGTTAAATGACATGAAACAAACACTCATATAAATGTTAACCTAAAATATTAATGTTAATATTAAAACATACAGTGTCAGAAATTCAATCCACTGTCAAGTGATAAAAAATTTAATCTAATTAATTACACAATGTGGCAATTAATTTATTTAACCACAAATTAATTCCTAATTAAAATTGGCTCAGAAATTAACCCCAAAAGACATGAAACAAACACTCATATAAATGTTAACCTAAAATATTAATGTTAATATTAAAACATACAGTGTCAGAAATTCAATCCACTGTCAAGTGATAAAAAATTTAATCTAATTAATTACACAATGTGGCAATTAATTTATTTAACCACAAATTAATTCCTAATTAAAATTGGCTCAGAAGTTAACCCCAAAAGATCATTTAAAGCCATTACTGTGTTAAATGACAAAAGCATCAAGCAGACTTTACAAAAAGTAGCTTTAAAAATAAATATATTCATTTTTAATTTTTGGGTGAACTGTCCCTTTAATTGTTTTTTTTTCCCCCATTAATTTGGATTTTTATTTTCATATTTTATTATTAATATCCTCCTGAGAACCATAAAAAACTTTCTTTTTTTATATCATTACATTGGTTGGAGCATAAGAAACAAATGCAGAAAAAACATGTTTGAAAAAAGATATTTTATTCGTATTTTATTCTATGCAGGACTAAGTTATAAAAAAAAATAAATCGACATGAAAAGGCATGTATAGGCAAAAACAAGGATTTATTTTTTTCATTCACCAATCAGTTTTTAGGTTTCAGGCTATTTTTAGCCAAACTTTGTACAAAGATGATTCTCGACTATATTATGAAAGATATAACAGAATGATATACTACTACTGTACTTTATGGAATATGTGCGTAAAATGTCCATAAATTGATATTCCCATTTTATTTAATGTATCTATACATTGCATCTAATTAGCATATTAATGTGTTCTTGGGGCAAACCATAATGAAAAAGAAGTGTAATAATGGGAGTAATAAATGAGCAACATTTTCATAAAAATATCTCATATTTCATAGGAATATCGATCTGTAATTTCTTGTTGTGTTTCTCCAAAATACCTGATTAACAGCCGTTTGTCCTGGTGTCCTCTACTGAAGACATGTATGAAAATTATGCCCTGTTTCGTAACAAAAAGTCATATTCCGATTTGAAACCCCATAACATTTTTCTGAGATGTTTATTAACGCCAAGCAATTTGAAAATCAGTCAGATTTAAAAGATAATTACAAAACATTATCATATTTCCATAAGAGTGCTAAATTTGATCATTCTGTCAATATCAGTCATGTTTAAAGACCAAGGAGAAGGTGTGTTTATGATCAAACCTCCAAACATTTGATATTTCTAAAAAGCCCTGAATGCTCTCAGAGAAATTCACTAAAGTATAATGTCCTCTACAGAGGACGAATGTCTATGCCTGGGTCCCAGGAGGATATGGAAATATTAAATTATTTTTTAATGAAATTATGCTCTAAATTAGAAACGACAACTGCCAGTAGGTGGCAGTAAATGTCTTAATGAGAAAGTCATCGAGTGATTAATTCATTCATTCGATTCGTTCAAACGGCTGATTCATCCAGGAATGAAGTAAATGGCTCTCTTTGTGAACCTCTCTTGCAGGAGTTGCAGTATCCTCTGGAAGGGGGTGAGAAGTTGCCACCTCTCCGTAACCCGGACATCCTGGTGGGTGAGAATGACCTCACAGCCCTCAGTTACCTGCACGAGCCGGCCGTGCTCCACAACCTCAAGGTCCGATTTGTCGAGTCCAAAATCATCTACACATATTGCGGTAGGTCATCTGTAGAATTGCTTCCTTAATGTGAACCTCCTTCACTGATGTGATTACTTCACCCTGATATTTACCATCTCAGGAATTATCCTGGTGGCAGTCAATCCATACAAGCAGCTTCCCATCTATGGAGATGCGGTCATCCATGCTTACTCTGGTCAAAACATGGGCGACCTGGACCCTCATATATTTGCTGTGGCTGAAGAGGCCTACAAACAAATGGCCAGGTGAAGCATAATGTCTTAAACTACCTCTATAAGTCTTGGTTGATTCAGAAAGACTTTATGTTTTGAACTGGCACAAACATATGCTAAATAACCAACTGTACAGGTTTTACAAGCTAAGATCAAAACGAGACCCAGTTGGTATTTTAGTGCAACTTTTTTTTTTTTCAAACTGCAGGAATAACAAGAATCAGTCCATCATTGTGAGCGGCGAGTCCGGGGCTGGAAAGACCGTATCTGCTCGCTATGCTATGAGGTACTTCGCTGTGGTTAGCAAATCTGGCAGCAAAACTCGGGTGGAGGACAAAGTTTTGGCATCCAACCCGATCACTGAGGTAAAACAAACCATCAGGATCAGATCACTGGATCATCATACACTTGTTTATCTATATATATTTTGCAATATTTTATGTGTTTGCAGGCCATTGGAAATGCAAAAACAACCAGAAATGACAACAGCAGTCGATTTGGGAAGTACACTGAGATCAGCTTCGACAAAAGATACCAAATCATTGGTGCCAACATGAGGACATACCTTCTGGAAAAGTCAAGGGTGGTTTTTCAGGTGAAAGATGCTTTTTATGGTTTGTAAACTTGACATAACAGAATAACTACATAATAAAGGTGCAAAACTCATAATATCTCATTTGTTCTCCTGCAGTCAGAGAATGAGAGGAATTATCACATCTTCTACCAAATGTGTGCATGTGCAAATCAGCCGGAGTTTAAAGGCTTAAGACTGTGTGAGTGTTTCTGTACATGTTATATGACTTTGAATTTTATGTGAATAGAAGTAGCTATTCATATAGTAGAGTCCAGGGAGCGACAAAGGCTATGATCATAATTGTTTTTTGAATTTTTGCAGTTTGTATATTGTATACGTCATGAAAAATCTCTGCCTGCATGACATACTCATATGATAGATAGATGGATGTATTGTATAGTGCAATTTGCATCTTTAATTCTTATATAACTGTTAACTTTATGTTGTAACTCAAAAAGTTACAAAAAGACATTTTTATACAAAGTCAGAATAAAAATGCATAATTTATGTAGTTAATAGATAGATAGACAGACAGACAGACAGACAGATATACAGGCAGACAGACAGATAGATAGATAGACATGTGTGAGTGTTTCTGTACATGTTATATGACTTTGAATTTTATGTGAATAGAAGTAGCTATTCATATAGTAGAGTCCAGGGAGCGACAAAGGCTATGATCATAATTGTTTTTTGAATTTTTGCAGTTTGTATATTGTATACGTCATGAAAAATCTCTGCCTGCATGACATACTCATATGATAGATAGATGGATGTATTGTATAGTGCAATTTGCATCTTTAATTCTTATATAACTGTTAACTTTATGTTGTAACTCAAAAAGTTACAAAAAGACATTTTTATACAAAGTCAGAATAAAAATGCATAATTTATGTAGTTAATAGATAGATAGACAGACAGACAGATATACAGGCAGACAGATAGATAGATAGATAGATAGATAGATAGACAGACAGACAGACAGACAGACAGGCAGGCAGGCAGGCAGGCAGGCAGGCAGGCAGGCAGGCAGGCAGGCAGGCAGGCAGGCAGGCAGGCAGGCAGGCAGGCAGGCAGGCAGGCAGGCAGGCAGGCAGGCAGGCAGGCAGGCAGGCAGGCAGGCAGGCAGGCAGGCAGGCAGGCAGGCAGGCAGGCAGGCAGGCAGGCAGGCAGGCAGGCAGGCAGGCAGGCAGGCAGGCAGGCAGGCAGGCAGGCAGGCAGGCAGGCAGGCAGGCAGGCAGGCAGGCAGGCAGGCAGGCAGGCAGGCAGGCAGGCAGGCAGGCAGGCAGGCAGGCAGGCAGGCAGGCAGGCAGGCAGGCAGGCAGGCAGGCAGGCAGGCAGGCAGGCAGGCAGGCAGGCAGGCAGGCAGGCAGGCAGGCAGGCAGGCAGGCAGGCAGGCAGGCAGGCAGGCAGGCAGGCAGGCAGGCAGGCAGGCAGGCAGGCAGGCAGGCAGGCAGGCAGGCAGGCAGGCAGGCAGGCAGGCAGGCAGGCAGGCAGGCAGGCAGGCAGGCAGGCAGGCAGGCAGGCAGGCAGGCAGGCAGGCAGGCAGGCAGGCAGGCAGGCAGGCAGGCAGGCAGGCAGGCAGGCAGGCAGGCAGGCAGGCAGGCAGGCAGGCAGGCAGGCAGGCAGGCAGGCAGGCAGGCAGGCAGGCAGGCAGGCAGGCAGGCAGGCAGGCAGGCAGGCAGGCAGGCAGGCAGGCAGGCAGGCAGGCAGGCAGGCAGGCAGGCAGGCAGGCAGGCAGACAGACAGACAGACAGACAGACAGACAGATAGATAGGTATAAAGGCAGACAGACAGACATATAGCAGACAGACGGACAGGCAGACAGATAGATAGATAGATGATAGGTAGTTTGACAGACAGACAGAAAGACAG
>NW_015548244.1:211759-220548 GCF_001515605.1 Sinocyclocheilus anshuiensis | reverse complement strand
AGACAGACAGACAGACAGGCAGGCAGACAGACAGACAGACAGACAGACAGACAGACAGATAGGTATAAAGGCAGACAGACAGACATATAGCAGACAGACGGACAGGCAGACAGATAGATAGATAGATAGATAGATGATAGGTAGTTTGACAGACAGACAGACAGACAGACAAACAGACAGATGGATGGATGGATGGATTGATAGATTGATAGATGATAGGTAGTTTGACAGACAGATATATAGACAGATAGGTATGCAGTAATATAACTATTAACTTTACATGTCTATCAAACTACCTATCATCAATCAATCAGTCTATCTATCTATCTATCTATCTGTCTGTCTGTCTGTCTGTCAGACTACCTATCATCTATCCATCTATTTACATTGTAACTCAAAAACTATATTATTATAATTAATCATTGCATACTGAATACTTTTATGCAGTAATACTAGGAATATGCTAGAAATATTAGGGAGTATACAGTACAGACACTAAAATAACTCCTTATCATGACTCGGGACTGGTTAAAGTGACATTATTTTCATGTTTTCATTAGTGGCCGCAGACAAGTTTAATTACACACGTTTGGGTGGTGAGACAGAGATCGAAGGCGTGGACGACTGCGCTGACATGGTAGAAACACGCAGAACTTTCAGTCTACTAGGTAACTGAAGCTTCTGGTTTATTTTTAGCATATTTATCAAGAGCAAAATCCTTCTGTTGTTCTTTCAGCTGTGTTGATGCAGCCTTGTTTCTCTTCAGGTCTTAAGGACAGTTTTCAGGCTGACGTGTTTAAGGTGCTCGCTGCGATTCTGCATTTGGGAAACGTGGTAATCAAGGAGAACGGCTCTGAGAAATCGTCCATCGGTGTAAGAAATATTCTTATCTGTGCAGTTTTAGGTGTTTTACATTGATAATTGACATTAGGCCAAATCAAGACTTTGAAGGTGTTTCATCGGAAGTTCATTCTGCTCTCTCTCCAGTCCAGAGACCCTCACTTGGCCATATTCTGTGAGCTGATGGGCATCAACATGGACAACATGAGCCGCTGGCTGTGTCACAGACGGATAGTCCTGTCAGCAGAGACGGTGGTGAAACCGCAGCCCAAGGAACGTGCCATCAACGCCCGTGATGCCCTTGCCAAACACATCTATGCCCATCTTTTCAACTGGGTCATCCACAAGATCAACCAGGCACTAATGATCCCTGGGAAACAACATTCATTTATTGGGGTGTTGGATATTTATGGGTATGTCAGCTTGAATTCATTTACATGTATATTTGCATGCAGGGCCTAAAATGAACACATGCCAAGCACCAAATGCAAGTAAAAATCGGCGATGGCGAATAAATGAAACAGTGTTACTCGCCAGTTGGACAGTCGCTTATTAATATTAATTATAAAAATGCCTGAGAACGTGATATGGTTTAGTGCAATTATCAAATTGCAAAAGCTGAATTGAAATGATATAAAAATGCAATCTGATGCGCTGCGATGTGAACTTTACACATGAGCCACTCATGATAACGGTGTTTTTCTGCCAAAATAAAAGCTCTATGCGTTTGAAAGCAAAGGAAAAAAAACAACTATGAAGTTTTATTACATATTATTTTAATTATTAGTAGTAGAAGTAGTACTAGTAGGAGTATATAAACTAAAACTTAGTTCAACAGTATTATAGCGATATTTCTATAGATTTGTTTAGTTTTTAATAATAATCTTTAAATACATTTAAATAAAAAATATGAACAATAATAGTAAAAATTCCTGTTTCTTCATTTTTTTCTGCCTGTGTTTTAAGGAAATAATGCACACACAGTTTAATGGCCGGTAAATTTTCTAAAGTACAAGCAGTAAAATGCTAGTTTTAGACCCTGTTTGCATGAGCGATAGAATTAAGGCCCTTTCACACCAAGAACGATAAACATATATGATAAGAAAGATAATGGCACAGAGGAACAATACTGTTGGAATCCCTTCCAGAACTCAAGTATTTAAAGCGGCAGATGACTAAACTGCACTGCGCTTATAATAAACAGAACATTATTGCACATTTGTGTGGACGCTAAAATAGTCATAGTTATCATTCTTGGTGTGAACGGGCTTTTAGTGTAGCATTTTTTCTAATGTTGAGCTGTCTTTTGGCTTCCTCTAGATTTGAGACCTTTGACGTGAACAGTTTCGAGCAGTTCTGCATCAACTACGCCAACGAGAAGCTGCAGCAGCAGTTCAACCTGGTGGGTTCATCTGTACCATCTTTCCATGAATTACATTTGATTTGTAGTGGAACTTATAAAAACATGTCTCTGATTATCATCCTATCAGCACGTGTTTAAACTGGAGCAGGAGGAGTACATGAAAGAGGATATTCCCTGGACGCTGATCGATTTCTATGACAATCAGCCCGTTATTGATCTCATTGAGGCTAAGATGGGCATTCTGGACCTTTTGGATGAGGAGTGTCTGGTGAGAATAACACTGTGGATAAAATATTCTGTCTTAACCTGCTTTTAACCGTGAAAGAAAGTGGTGGTTTATATTACTGTTGCAGCTTGCTGGGTAGCTCCGCCCACAATTAAATCTCATTGGTCCAAACTCGCACACCACACTGCTGAATATTAAGCATCAGATGTTTTCTGATTGGCTGTTATTTTTTACTGCGTCAAGGACAGAAAATGTACCTGGTTAGGACACAAATCATTTAGATGAATTGGTTTTAGGTTTTGGTGAGAAATAGTGAAATGTCTCCAGAGTTTCCACTTGATCTTCATTTAATCTCATTGCTCTCTCAAAGAGCTGAGATATTAAAAGGATCTCATTTGTGTGTGTGTTTTTTTTGTTTTTTTTTTGTTAGTTTGTTCACTCCAGATTGTCTCCTTTTATACTAACTTTAACTAACTGAAATAACATTTTAGGTTGAAATACTAAATTGCTAAAAAATAAATTAAAGTTAAATAGGAATATAAAAAACTAAGAAAAATGACAAAAGCACACAACAAAATTACTACAACTTAAACTAAAACTGAAAATTAACTAATTAAAAAATACGAACATAACACTGATATCTATAGTGACGGATTGCAGTTTTATAATTTTATGAAACCTGTCAAGAACATGTCCAGGTCAAATTTTGCTTCAAAATCAAAAGGAAGAAATAAGATATTATATTTTGCTTAAAGAAACCCATATTTAGGATCATTATGATTATTTTTTGCACTAAATGAATCGTTTTTGATCTCCCACAGTTCCTTCAGGGCACTGATAAAAACTGGCTGCAAAAGCTGTACAATTTTCTAGGCTCAAAGCCGCTGTTTGAGAAACCCCGAATGTCTAATGACTCTTTTGTGATTCAGCATTTTGCTGATAAGGTGAGAGACTATTACCTCCCTATATTGTCTTAAAAACTGAAAATGGTGCATGAAGAACTAAAACTGTTTTTTTTTTTTAGGTAGAATACCAGTGTAAAGGTTTTTTGGAGAAGAACAGAGACACACTTTATGAAGAGCTGGTGGACATCATGCGTGCTAGTCAGGTATCAACCTAATAGCTCCCTTTATGTTTAATGAAGTTTAAAGGGGTCCTATTATGCTCTTTTACAAAGTCTTGATTTTGTTTTGGGTGAGTACTAGAACAGGCTCTCATACTAGCTTGTTCGAAAAACACATTATTTTTCACATATTTTACATTATTACAACACCTCTCTTCCCAGTCTGGCATGAACGGCTCGAATAGTTCCTGTATCAAATGAAGGCCCGCCTTCTGAAATACGAAATGTGCTGTGATTGGTTAGCTGGTCCAGTGTGTGTTGTGATCGGTTGTGATTGGCAGCACTCGGCGCCTGGTCGGGAAATGTCATGCCCCTTACCATAGCCACCTGCTAGCTTCGGTGTAAATATTGCGTCAAAATCAAATCAATTGGAGCGCGATTTAAACCCGGATGATTGTAACCACTCTAAGTTCGTCTGCCTTGGGAAAGCTAGCGTGTCTCCGACATAGTGATAACACTCGTTGCCTTCTCTAGTGCAGCTCAACCAGGTCTCGTCCCATTCCTCGATCTTTGTGATATCACAAATCCCGGAAAATATGCGTTGTAGTCCAAACGAGTCGTTGGTTGTAGTTTTTGAAAAGTGATTTCTGTTAAATTAAATATCTCCTTTTGAAGTGGACTTTGAACTTTGTAACTTTGCAGATCTTTTTTGCCCAAACAGCAACATTACAGACTAACTAAAGTTGAAAAAGTGAAAAAGCATAATAGGACCCCTTTAATGCCATTATAATGTTGTTTTATCTCATTTCTGTGTTGTTAGTTTGCTCTCTTGGCGAATTTTTTTAAAGAGGAGGAACCAAATTCTAGCCATAAAATGATCAAGGTGACACCGGCACATCCCAGAGTCAAAGCTTCAAACAAGCAGCTGAGAACCACTGTAGGAGACAAGGTACAAAATCACAGACAATATTAGTGATAATTATCATGCTTGGCTGATTAACTAATTTTGAAAGATTATACGTTTTATCTAGTTTCGAAGTTCCTTGTACCTGTTAATGGAGACTCTGAATGCTACTACACCTCATTATGTGCGCTGTATTAAACCCAATGAGGAGAAACTGCCATTTGAGTAAGTGACAAAAAGCCAGAATTATTTTATTTGTGTCTTTTTGTGTACAGTGTATTTATTTGTGTGTGTTGCGTGTGTGTTTGCTCAGGTACGATTCAAAGCGTGTGGTGCAGCAGCTGAGGGCCTGTGGTGTGCTGGAGACCATCCGTATCAGTGCCCAGAGTTACCCGTCCAGGTGATCGGAACTCTCCGTGCACCATCAAAACATCACTATGTGGCCTTTTTAACTTCATTTTGAACAGTTCTGTGAAGGCTCTGTGACTTTCATACAGATATCACATGACTGAATGACACAAAACACAGAAATATACAGGAAGGCATATCTATAGTGAATTATCTGTGAAGGATATTAGTGTGTCTGTTAACTAAAACTAAAATTAGTCAAATTTAGTTGAAATAAATCTTAAATAAAATATAAAAATTAAAAGAAGAAGTTAGAAACCTTATGAAAATTTTAAATGTTGCCTTGGCAACTAACTGAAAGTTAAAGTTTTAGTTTGAAGTACTAAATTACTAGAACAAATACAAATAAATTAAAGCTAAATAGAAATATAAAAAAATGAATAAAAATGACAAAATAACATGTCCAGGTCATATTTTACTTTAAAATCACAAGATATTATATTTTGCTGAAAGAAAACCCTATATTTAGGATAATTAAGAAACCCTATAATTAGTATCATTATGATTATTTTTGCATCGTGATCATTTTTATTTAATACATTTATTTTATTTACAATTTTGAAAATCACTATAATGTAAAAAAAATCATCACTGTAAATGACAGAAACTATTCATGTAGTATTTTTTAAAAATCATTGTATCATCTGTTTAATTATCATACATTTCCTCATGCACAATGTAATTTCTTGTTTTTTATCTCATGATTTTTTATCTACTTTTTTCACCTAGACATGATTTTGTGAGAATTATTAATGTTTTTATTTTTTTTTAAATTGTGGACAATTCAACAAAAATCTCAAGAAACACTGGAGTAATCAAAAACACATCAGAAAATCCAACCAACCCAGGTTGAAATGGCCACAGATGTCCAGATTAGTGATGTTTCCTTGTCATCACTAATTTGTACAGTTCTCATCGTCTCTGTCCATCTTCACAGATGGACGTATATAGAGTTTTACAGCCGTTACAGTATATTGATGAGCCAGTCGGAGCTGAAGCTGGGAGAGAAGAAGCAGACATGCAAGACAGTTCTGCAGAGACTCATTCCTGTAAGAGAAACGCACTGTGCTATATCTGAGAGCTTGTGTTCTTCAGCCATGCACTGAAAAAAAGTCCTCCATGGTCCATTACAGGATTCCAACCAGTACAAGTTCGGTCGGAGTAAGATCTTCTTCCGGGCGGGACAGGTGGCGTACCTAGAGAAGCTGCGTTTGGATCATCTTCGTGCGGCTTGCGTGAGCATCCAGAAGCACGTGAGGGGCTGGAGGCAGAGACGCAGGTTCCTGCACATGAGACAAGCTGCCATCACTATCCAACAGTACGTGCGTGGAAAGAAACAGATCAGGTGAGTGTTTCCAGAGCACTAGCAATCCAAAACTCAAATATTTCTTGATCAAAAATACAGTAATATTGTTAAACATTATTACAATTAAAAATTGCAGTTTTCAATTGTAATATGTTGTAAAATGTCATTTATTCCTTCGATGTAAAGCTGAATTTTCAGCATCATTATTCCAGTCTTCAGTGTCGCATGATCCTTCAGAAATTATTCTGATATGCTGATTTAAGAAACATTTCTGATTATTATTAACGTTGAAAACAGTTGTGCTGCTTCATATTTTTGTGGAAACCGTGATACATTTTTTAGGATTCTTTGAAAAATAGAAAGTTCAAAAGAACAGCATTTATTTAAATAGAAATGTTTAGTAACATTATACATTTCTTTATTGTCACTTTTTGATCATTTTAATGCATCCTTGCAGAATAAAAGTAAAAAAAAAAGAAAAGAAATACTGTCCCCAAAACTTTTGAGCGATCGTGTACACAGATAGGGTGTGTTCAAAAAATTGTAGAAATTAGCATTAGCACAACAGAATAAAGCAGAATACAGCGATCTTGAGCATTTTTAAAAGGTAAAACCCCCATGTTCCTGTCCTCCCTCAAATACAAAACATGTTAAGCAACCCAAACTCCAAAAACGACAAGCGGGCACCATAAAAGTAGTCCATAAAACTTATATTGAACTTTAAACTGTCATTCACTCATTCCAGTGTTATTTTAGTATCATTGAGATGCTTTTATAGTTTTTATTAATATTTTGAATTAGTTTTAACTTTTATATTTTCCATTTTCATTTTAATTTTAGTTCAGGTTTTAGTAATTTTGTTGTGTGTTTTCGCCATTTTTATTTTTTTTTAATGAGTTTTTAAAAATTAATTTTTATTTAAGTTTGAGCTATTTTAGTACATCAGGTTTAACTAAACGTTACTTGGCAACTAAATAAAAAATAAGTATGTTTTTTAAAATTCTATTTCAGCTAAAGTTTATTTTAATTCATGTTACAAAAAAACAATAACCCTGACAGTTAGGGATGCGTCACGTCAAGTTTGTCATTTTTGTCATTAAATTGTAATGTAGACACATGCATTTTCTCATTTGAAAATATGAGTGTTTGGTTACATTTCAAGATAAAATGATACCAAGACAAGGTTTATGTTGACTAAATGCTAAGTCTTCACTTATAAAATGTAAAATTGAATTAAATAATTCCTATAATTGATTTTAATTTTAATTTAAATATGATTTAATTTAAATTTAGTAGTAATTCTAGGTATATATATATATATATATATATATATTAGTGCTGTCAGTCTATTAAAAAATTAACTAATTAATCACACCTTTTTTTCTTAAATTAATCACGATTAATCCCACCTAACATTAAAGTTTTAAAATATACTTTTATATTGCAATAATTTCACATGCAATCTTCAAATTAATGTAGAAACAACATAAAGACAGTATATTTTTTCATATTTGTTTAGTGGCATCTAGTATCACTAGAGTATCACTGCTACCAATGCTACTGATGTCTCTATGAAATAGTTTTTTCCCCTAATATTTAAACATTGACTATAGCCATTCAACATTACAGTATAATGAGAGCTATCAATTTGAACATTTATTAGAGTTTAAAAAATAACCACTTCTAATTTAAGTGAACTTGAAACAGTCTTCACATGAACCCATTATAATGAATGTCATATTTAGCTGCCTGTGCCCTTCAGCAAGTAGGACATATACAGAAATGGAATAAAGTTATCAAACACTAAATTCAAAATTTAATATAGATGAATCCTTAAAGATACAAAAGTGATTGATTTCCTCTCTTTTCTTTTGTTCTTTGATGAACAGACATCACAGCAGCTGGTTTTTAGGTTATTTTGGCTGCTTTAAGAGCTGCCGCTGCTGAAAATGACGCGGATCTGACACGCATCGCATTTTCTCACAACTCTTTACCTTTTCTGACCCACTTCAGGTCTTAAAGTCTCTGTTATGAGCTGAGGAGTTGAATCGGGTGTGTTAAATGAGGGAGACAGTTTTGAAAACCACTGCATTTCAGAGACATGTTTTTAAATGTGACTCATGTATAACAGATACTTACATGCATGCACAGTTTTTAGGGAGCTTTAATTGCCTTTTTTGGTAATTTCATGACTTAACTGCAGACGTGCATGGTCATGGTTTCTTTTGCGCTTTAACATGAAGTGATATACAGCATGCCAGCACATTTGTGCAGTGAGAGCACGTGCTACGAGCACAGTATACCGCCTGACAGGACAGGAAAATTGGTTTTTACTGAGATATGGCCTGACAACATCACATCTGACCGCAGTTCACTGTTGTTCTACTGAAGTCATAGGTTTGATTTCCAAGTAAAACGCATACTGATAATTGTTAAAATAGAATATAAACATTAGATTAAAACATTAAAGGGGTCATATGACGTTGCTAAAAAAGAACATTATAGTGTGTATTTGGTGTAATGCAATGTGTTTTGCAGTTTAAGGTTCAAAAAACACATTATTTTCCACATACTGTACATTATTGTTTCTCCTCTATGCCCTGCCTTTTTGAAACGCGTCGATTTTTACAAAGCTCATCGGTCTGAAAAGCGAGGTGTGCTCTGATTGGCCAGCTATCC
>NW_015548244.1:208983-211703 GCF_001515605.1 Sinocyclocheilus anshuiensis | reverse complement strand
ACTGGATTCACCGGAACGCCGGCATTGTAGGCTACTCTCCCAGGAAACAGTCCTCGTCCTCCGCAAAATGCGTTGCACACATCTGAATATTTGGTTTGTACTGCTCTGGAACAGTAACACTCCAAAGAGAAAGGAAAACTTGAAATCGCATCATATGACCCCTTTAAAACTTACAAATCTTACACAAAGTATTAAAATGATTAAAAATGTTAATAACTTCAAAAAAAAAAAAAAACTACTTCTCCTGATAAAACCCCCAAAAACTAATAAAAATGATGAGGTACAAGGCACAAAATGATTAAAACATAAACAAAATTAAAAAGAAAACTGAAAATATTAAAATAAAAGCTAATATTTATAAATAATAGCATAGACATATTACTAAAGTAACACTGCTGATCAAATGTATACTTTGAATGTACAGTAAATCGTTTTGAATAAAAACATCTGCCACATGCTTGAATTTAAATGTCAACAAAATAACTATTTCAAAACATTTAAATAAAGTGTTCAGACTCTTTAAATATATAATTTTCTGCAGTGACTCTGAAATACAAAACCTTTCTTTCTCTTCTTCTAGAATAAAGAGAATCTAGGCCTTATGGAAAGACTCACCAGTTTGTCTAATGCACGTGCTCAAGGACTAGAAAAGATCCAGGCTCTGGAGGCGGAGCTTGGAAAGCTGACCAATGAGATGGCAGCTTTAGAGGAGAGGGCGAGAACAAAGTCTGAAGAGGCCAATCAGGTAAAGATACTAGGTGTGTTCGACTTCATGCAGTGCTGCGCAGGCTGATCGGCGGCTGACTTGAAGCAGTGCATGCCAGTTAGAAATTTTGTCCGAAATTTTGCGCCAACGCCACGTCACTGTGACGTATAACATCAAAGTACTGGAGGAATTCACCACATGACAACGATGACGTGTGTTGCATATTTATTCTGACACCTTCAGTTCCACTAATGCTCACAAATCTGTGTTTTTATAACAGTAAAAGCTCTTTTACTGTAGTCGCAATGTTATATTGAGTCATGTTTATCAAAAAACACTGATAAAAGTATATATTGACCCACTTAGTATAGGCTTATGTTCTTGTACAGATGGCGCTGCATTAAACAGTACATGAAAACGTCTCTGAAACGTCTGTGTATTTGTCAAATATTGCATTTAATTCTCTTCATCTGTGATAAAGCATGCAAACACTGTCACTACGGGAAGCAGAAAGTGTCCGACTTCACGACTTCGCTTTCAATTCTGTCCCCGACTGCAAGCAGCAACTCTCGCCGATCGGTCTGCACAGCGCCGCATGAAGTCGAACACATAAAAGTATTGAATATAATTATGAGAGTGTTCACTTTGTTCTCTTCTCCAAGACAATCGCTCTGCTTCAGAGTGACAAAGAGAAACTTACTGAGGCGAATAAGGCTTTGGAGCAGAAACTGAAAGAGACGACCCTGCAGATGCAAGGTGATGAGTGAACTGGCTTTAAAACAGTGATAATTAAGAGTGTGTGACTGTAACTTATGAAACATTTGTTTTCCAGATCAATTTGAGGATGTAAAGAGAAAACTGATGGAGGATTTAGAAAGAGAGGAGAGATTCAGAAAGTAAGAGTGTTTTGTAAAAGAATAGTTCACCCAAAAATCATTTACGCACTCTCATATCTTTCCAAACATGAGTTGAATGTGGAACTCAAAAGTTAAGTTGTTCAGAAGAATGTCCAAACTGCTCATATTATGAAAGTGGATGGTGACCATGTCAAGCACCAGAAAAACCAGCATGAAGCCAACATAAAAGTATTCTAAAAGTGGTCCAAAAGCTGCATGATAGCTTTGTGAGGAACAGACCTGACTTTGAGTTGTTTACACTGAAAATTACAGCTTGGACATTTCTCATTTTCTTTTATTAGGCTATCAATCAGAGCTTTGTCGAAACGCGTTTGTGCTAAATCCGTTCTCTGTTCTGTCAGGGTGGCGGAGCACAACAGTGAACTCCAGAAGGAAGACTCGGATAAAGAGATCGTAGTACTGAAAGAGGAAAACCGTAGACTGAGAGAGGAGCGAATCAGGCTCCAGACGCAAGTGGAGGAGGACGAGAAGATCAATGCAGAACTGCAGGAACAAGTGCTGCAGCTCACCAAACACGTCAAGGTGAAGCACACCTCTAACTCTTCCTTTTTCTTGTTTCTTACATTTTTCCCAAGTTTAAGAACAAGTACATAATGGCAGTTTAATTATACTGCTTGCAAGGCACTTACAGTAGACCGAAGCCTAACATGAAGGATGACCATGCAAAAATAATAAATAAATACATTTGTGCATGAATATATAAATAAAAAAGAAATTATTAAATGTATGAGGAGATTTACAAATAATCCATTAAATCAATCAATGCAAAAAAATCAATGCAATATAAATCAAATGGTTGGGGAAATGCAAAAATGTTAAAATAAATGCAAAATTGAAAGTTAATTTTAAATTATGTATCTTAATTTTTATTTAGATATCTTAATTTTTAAAATTTCTTTCATTTTTAATCTCTAATATTTTTTAATTCTTCACATTTGTCCTTGTACATTTGATTATTTCATATTTGATTATTTGTATACAAACACACACACACACACACACACACACACACATATATATATATATTAAGCATATATACTGTGTGTATGTATATATATATATATATATATATATATATATATATATATAATAAATGT
>NW_015548244.1:199797-208835 GCF_001515605.1 Sinocyclocheilus anshuiensis | reverse complement strand
AATGTAAATATGTCTAGAATATATTTTTTATTTTTACATTTGATTATTTATATTCATTTTGTTTGTTTGTTTGTGTCTGCATTTATTTAGCATTTTTGCATTTTGTCCTCCAGATCCTAAAACCCGAACTAAAAAAGCTATAACTTTATTCTTTTGCCAACTCTGAAGCACTTGTTAGCACTTCTGCAAATGACTGAAAAAGACTTTTACTATTATTATTAATTTTTTTTTTCAATTTGAAGGTCATACCAGATTTACGGAAAGAAATCAACAGCCTGCAGATGCAGCGAGCTGAAGCTGATAAAACCACGAGAGCTCAGAATCTACAAGCCAGAGGTACAAAACATGCTGCCATGGACTGTCTTTACATTATGTATGAATGACTCGTCTAAAGGCGTCTTTATCCATTTTTACGCCCTCAGCTAAGATGAGTTTGATCACGAGACAGCTGCTCGGTGAAGCTAAAGAGGAAATTCTCATCCAAAGGTGTGCAGAAATATTGGGAGTGTCAGTGCTGATTGTTATTTGGCACAGTTTTGATTTGCTTTAATCAAGTTGTCTGTTTTACTTCAGACTTAATGAAGAAGCCTTAGATAATGATGATGGAGCTGATCTTCTCGCTGCTTTTGACTCCATGGAGAAAGCTGCTAAGTATGACCTCTAAAGGTTTGTAATTTAATCCATAGTGTTTATTTTTGCATCAAATTGTCTGTCCTTTTATCTCAGGGTGATGGAAACTCAGCTGCGGGAGCAAAAGGACACTTGTAAGAGTCAGCAGGAAGCTCTGGTCTTCAAAAACGAACATTTAAACAAAGAGAACGAGCAGCTTCAAGCTCTCTTTCAGGAGAAGAGCAACGTCAACCAAAGCATCGGACAGGAAGTGGCCCGTCTCTCTGCTGAGAACATGGTAGAGCTTGTATTTATGTACAGTAGACTGTATGTTTGTTTGCATAGTTTGATGTCAGCTGGTGATGATGGTGACTTCCTGTGTGCAGGTGATTCCAGAACTGAAGCAGCAGGTGTCAGAACTGAACCGCCACAAACAAGAGCTTGAGACCCAGTTACAAGATCAGAGTGCTGAGATGAGCGGTGAGCCAAACACATCTGAATTGGACTACATTTTAAGCATGCTAAACTATTTTGGACAGATATGGGCAACAGGATATGATGTCACACTCCAGGGCTTCTGTTTTAAATACACTACTTGTTAGACGTTTGGAATAAATAACATTTTTTAATGCTTCTGAAAGAAGTCTCTTATGCTCACTAAGGCTGCATTTATTTGATCAAAAATACTGTAAAATAGTCATATTGTTAAGTGTTATTACCATTTAAAATAACAGTTTCCTATTTAAATATATGATATAAAATTTGATTTGTTTAGGTGGTAACAAAGCTGAATTTTCAGCAGCCAGTTATTTGAAGTAGAAATATTTTGTAATATTATAAATGTCTTTTCTGTCACTTTTGATCAATTTAATTCGTCTTTGCAGAATAAAATAATTAATTTCTTTTTTTAGTCTTACCTACTCCAAACTATTGGAAGTGTATCATGTTTTTTTACAAATATATAAAGCAGCACTGTTTTCAACATTAATGCTGTTGGAAATTCAGCTTTGCATCACAGGAATTAATAATTTTGCAATATATTCAAATTAAAAACAGTTCTTTTAAATTGTAATAATATTTCACAATATTACTGTTTTTACTGTGTTTTGATCAAATAAATGGAGCATTGGTGAGACTTAAAAAAAAAAAAAAACTTAATTATTCAAACTTAAGTAGTGTATATGAATAAATAATGTTAAATTCAAAATGGTATCTGTTTGGATTTTTTCACTCGAGGTAGGACCAATTATGATCATGTTTGAACTTCTTAAATTGTATGTGGCAGCAAAAATAAAGGAGTTATCAAACAAGCTTCAGCTCACTGTTGAAGAGGAGCAATCGCAGCGCAGGTGAGGCGTTTATTACCCTCAGACTATATTTACAGACTGTGGCACGAGGCTGAAGGCGCAGGTGTTGTGCATCTGTTCATAGGCACCTAGAGGAGAAGATAACAGAGAGCGAGAGGAGAAGAGAAGAGATGGAGAGACAGATGGCTGACCTCCAGGAGGAGAACGAGCAGCTACAGAAAGCCCAGCTCTCAGAGAGCGAAGCCAAGAACAAACTCAGACAGGAGACATCCCGTCTCACAGCTGAGAATATGGTGTGTGTGAAAGGGCACGCTCATGATTACATTTGCATTTATATGGATTCATTTATACAAAGCAACTTAGACATAAAGACAAATACATGCATAATAAATATATGCACGCCTCAAAGCAAACATAATGCAATATAAAACATAAATAAATGGTTGGAGATATGCAAAAATGTTAAAGAAAATGCAAAATTGAAAGCTACATTTTTAATAAATAATATATTGTTTATTAAATATATTTTAGTATATATTAATAGTTAATATAAGCTTATATTTCATATATAACATGCCTAATATTATATTTTATAATATACTTAGACTTACTATTTAAAATGTATTATACGTTATTTAGAATTTACTTATATATTATATAATTATTCATGAATATGCAGAATAATTAATGTAAAACTTTGACTGTTAGTTGTCCTCCTGAATATTAATATTATCCTCCTTAATGTTATACAATTATAATATACTTACACTTAATATTATATATATATATATATATATATATATATAAAACTTATTTCTAACGTATTTAATTTAGATTTATTTATTAATTTATGCATTTATTTATTTGTTTATTTTAAAACTAGACTGTTAGTGGCACCAGAATCAGTGTCCTCCTGATAGACATTTAGGACTTGCGGTCCAAAAAGTCAATATGTTAATATTAATCTAATTTGTAAGATCATTTTCTTCTGGTTCCAGGACTTTGAGGAGCAGCTAGACATGAAGGACAGACTGATAAAACGACTCCAAGACCAAATCAAAGCAATTCAAACACATGCGACAGGTACATCTCTTTCCATTAATCTGATTTTATATTTAGCCAATCCGGTCTCATCCTCTCCATGTTTTGTATCCTCATCAGCCAATCAGAAAGCAGAGCCGGCTGTGCCCAAAGAGTATTTGGGCATGTTGGAGTACAAGAAGGAGAATGAAAGCAGGCTGATCCGGACGCTTATACTGGGTAAATCCATCACTAAAGCATATGTACGTCCAACGCACAAATAACTCATAATTTACTGAGTGGTTTGTAATCTGCAGAGCTGAAACCTCGCGGTGTGGGTGTGCTAATGATCCCTGGTCTGGCTGCACATCTCCTCTTCATGTGTGTGAGACACGCTGATTACCTCAATGACGGAAACAAACTCAAGTCCCTCATGAACGGCATCATCTCAGCCATCAAAGAGGTCATCACGGTAAGACGCTGTGCATGCTGGACCGATGGCCCTCTGAATGTGTACTGTATGTGGCTCTTTTATCTTTTCAGAGAATCTGCAAGCCTTAGTTATATTCTGGAATATGTAAAGATTCTGTTCTTTCTGGATGTTTTTGACAGATGTGGATTTTTATATGATTTGGTTGTGTTTTTAATTAGGGTTATTCTCAGCTTTTAATGCAGATACTTTTTGTGTGGGTGAATTCTCATTATTATAATGCAAAATCTCCTTGTCATAAAATAAAAAAATTATTAATAAAATTGAAATAGATAAAAAAATATTGAATATTTGTATTAATATAATAAAATAAAAAAATATAAATAATTATATATATATATATATATATATTACAAATTGTCATCATAGCATTTGTTGTATTGCCTTTAATGCTGATTATAGCATATATTTTACATATTAATATCATATAATAATATTAATAAGTTGAATAACAATAAATATATAAAAAATAAAAATGCAATGTGTGTGTGTATATATATATATATATATATATATATAAACATGCTAATGTTTATTGTATTATTTTTAATACAAGGATTTGATTTAAATATACATATATATTATTAATACAGCAGTGCAATAAATATTAAAATAATAATAAATACAGTAATAAAATAAATTATTATAAAATATAATGTCACTGCAAAAATATAATAGTTGTAAACATGCTTAAGTTTCTTTAAGCAAAATGTAATTTTCTTTTGATTATAAATGAAGTAAATATGAATGAATTCTGTCACACATTGTATTATGTCCTGAATTCGAGCAAACTAATGCAATTCATAAACTAACATGATAATTCAAAAACTAGCAACTTGCATATTCTGCCTCTTTCAAACACACAATCACATCTGAATACAGCCAACCTGCAGAATCCTCTGAGATTGCTGCTGCACGTCACTTTATGATGATGATTATGATGACTATGATTTCAGAACCAACAGGAGAGTTTTGAAGTTCTGTCCTTCTGGCTCTCAAACACATATCACTTCCTCAACTGTCTCAAACAGTACAGCGGAGACGAGGTAAAGTCCTTTTCTGTGTCTCTCTACTCCCTTCCATGATTAAAGGGGTCCTATTATGCTTTTTCACTTTTTCAACTTTAGTTAGTCTGTAATGTTGCTGTTTGAGCATAAAAAAGATCTGCAAAGTTACAAAGCTCAAAGTCAACTTCAAAAGGAGATTGATTTAACAGAAATCACTTTTCAAAAACTACAACCAACGACTCGTTACTGGGGAGAGAGGTGTTGTAATAATGTAAAATATGTGAAAAATACAACCTAGTATGAGAGCCTGTTCTAGTACACCCCCAAAACAAAATCAAGACTTTGTAAAAGAGCATAATAGGACCCCTTTAAAGACCCCATAAAATGCTATTTGTACTTCCTGATTTAATACATCAACGCTTAATTTCAAGGATATATTACTGTATCATTCCTGAAACCAACCACTGAGATTCTTTATTTCCCCTCCATCAACAGGAGTTCATGAAGCACAACACTCCTCGTCAGAACAAGAACTGCCTGAGGAACTTCGACCTGTCAGAGCACCGGCAGATTCTCAGCGACCTCGCCATCAACATCTACCATCAGTTCATCAGCATGATGGAGGACGCGCTCTTTCCCATGATAAGTATGGAAATAGAGTCGATGCATTGGCGCTATAATTTAACGCATTTTCCTTTGTTCCATCTTGTTAAACAATCCACTCTCTCCGTTCAGTCCCTGGGATGTTGGAGCACGAGAGTCTCCAGGGAATCTCCAGCATGAAGCCCACCGGTTTCCGTAAGCGCTCGAACAGCGTGTATGAGGACGGCGGGGACCACAGCGGGTCGGAGCCGTTCAGTGTGACAGACATCCTGCAGCAGCTCGACGCGTTCCACACCAGCATGGCGCAGCATGGCATGGAGCCGCAGCTGCAGGGTCAGGTCATAAGACAGCTGTTCTTCCTCATCGGAGCCACGTCGGTGAACAGCATTCTGCTCCGCAAGGACCTGTGCTCCTGCCGCAAGGGCATGCAGATCAGGTGCGTACATGTGTTAAATCCTTGTATGTGCATTACTACATAATGCACAGCATATACACTACTGTTCTATTCAGCAAGGATGCATTGAATTGATCAAAAGTGACAGATTTGTTTTGTAATACTATAAATGTCTTTGCTATTTAAAGGGGATGTCTAATGCTATTTCATGCAATCTGACTTATTTACACTGCTAAAGAGTTGGATCCTCATGCTAAACATGGCCAAAGTCTCAATAAACGAGTTAAGTTTCGGAAAGTTTCTAAATGAACAGTATGGTACTATTCCATAAATACAGAACATTTGCATAGTGTGCACACTATACATACTGTGGAGATGTACATGTTTTAAGTTCATACATCACTGGAAATGGAAGGTAAGGTGTGCATTGCATTATGGGATATAGTATTCAGTGACGTGTGCTCTGGAATAGTGCCATTCTGGCACATACAAGTGGTTGTATACATACTGCTTACTGCACAGATAGTATGAGAGGTTTGGTAGTATGGCTTTCTGAACATCCCTAGAAAAAGGTTTAATGAAGTGTCTTTTTTTTTCAGGTGTAACATCAGTTATCTAGAGGAGTGGCTGCGAGAGAAGGATCTGCAGAGCAGCTGCGCCATGGAAACGCTGGGGCCGCTCTCTCAGGTCGCCTGGCTTCTTCAGGTCAACAAGACCACAGATGATGACGCAGCCGAGATCAAGCAGAGATGCTCCGAGCTCTCTCCTGTGCAGGTGCAAACTATAGCCTGCTGCTTTGCCATTCATTCATTTATATAGGCTTTATCGGCCATAGAATGTCAGTTTTTAATTGGTCAGAGATTCTAAGAGCCCTTAGAATCTGATTGTTTTCTGGTTTTGTAGATTGTGAAAATCCTTAACTCCTACACACCCATTGATGATTTTGAAAAGCGTGTCACTCCGTCCTTTGTCCGCAAAGTGCAGGTAGGTTTTTTCTTTTTTTAAGCACGGTCGCTACTGTTCAAAAGTTTGGGGTTATTGCCATTTTTTTATGTTTTTAAAGTCTCTTCTGCTCACCTAAGCTGCATTTATGATCAAAAATATAATTAAAACAGTAATATTGTGAAATGTTTTTTCAATTTAAAAGAACTGTTTTCTATGTGAAATATGTTGTAAAATGTAATTTATTTCTGTTATCAAAGCTGAATTTTCAGCATCATTACTCCAGTCTTCAGTGTCACATGATCCATCAGAACTCATTCTAATATACTGATTTGCTGCTCAAGAAACATTGAATAATAGATCATCAATGTTAAAAACATTTGTGCTGCTTCATATTTTTTGTGGAAACCATGATGCTTTTTCTTTTTTCAGGATACTTTGATGAAAAGAAAGCTCAAAAGAACAGTATTTATTTGAAATCGAAATCTTTTGTAACATTATAAATGTCTTTACTGTCACTTTTGATCACTTTAATGCATCCTTGCTGAATAAAAGTATTAACTTCCGTAAAAAAATCATACTTCACCCCAAACTTCTGAATGGTAATAGAAAGGTAAACGATCACAAATCGTTCATAGAATCGAGCATCGTCTGATTGGCCCTTGTTTTGTCTCTATGGTAACAGGCGTTGCTGCAAGAGCGCGA
Source organism: Sinocyclocheilus anshuiensis (assembly GCF_001515605.1). Classification (NCBI taxonomy): domain Eukaryota; kingdom Metazoa; phylum Chordata; class Actinopteri; order Cypriniformes; family Cyprinidae; genus Sinocyclocheilus; species Sinocyclocheilus anshuiensis. The sequence continues at coordinate 201,758 of NW_015548244.1, read as the reverse complement.
GGGGTCGTCTCAGCTGATGATGGATTCACAGTATCGTTTCCAGGTCACCTTTCCCTTCTGCTCCTCACCACAAGCACTCGAACTCCTACAGGTGCCCAGCAACCTCCGTCTGGGCTTCGTCACTCGCATTTGACCTTTAACCTCTGACCTTAGTGATATCAGGTCCGGTACTTGGGATCAGGATGCGTCTGTGTTGACATGAATGCACCATGGGAACACTGCACAGTAGCTGATTTGCTAATATAAACTCATTAATGCTTTTGTATATTTTTTGATTTATTTATAAAGATTTTAATCACATGTTCTCTAAATTAGTATTTTGAATAACTACTGTTTAGATTATAGCTCTTTTAGATCAACTATGAGCAAACACTGTAACATACATTTCAATATCACAAACCAACCTCAAATGCTCAGCTCCATTTTGTAAATCCTAAATAATTGTCACAAATAGCTCTTCCTTTGAATTTTTGTAATAAATCTGAAATAAATCAATAAACACAACTGCCAAATGAGTCCTCCTCTCTTTACTCTTAGCACTCTTAGTTCTCACAACAATATGCCGTGGAAATGCTATATTTATGATGGTTAATCCTCTGGGGACTAGAGATGGAAACCCCTGGAACTAATCTTGCAACCAGCAATCTCAATCTCACAGAGTGCATTTCACAAGCATGCAGGTTATACTTCATACAAAAATAAAAATAAATAAATAAAAAGAAAGAGAAAAATTAAGCATATTTTTGATGATGATGATGATGGTGGTGATGATGATGATGGTGGTGGTGATGATGATGGTGGTGATGATGATGGTGGTGGTGATGATGATGGTGATGATGATGATGGTGGTGGTGGTGATGATGATGGTGATGATGATGGTGGTGGTGGCATCACATTATGATATTCTGAGAAAGAGGGCAGTCATTTCTAAGAATCTGTTATTTTAGTATTTACAATAAGGTTCCATTAGTTAATGTATTAACTAACATGAAAAAACAATGAGCAATACATTTATTACAGTATTTATTCATCTTTGTTAATGTTAGTTACTGAAAATACAGTCGTTCATTGTTAGTTCATGTTAATTCACAGTGCATTAAATAATTATAACAAGTACAACTTTTGATTTTAATAATAAGTAAATGTTGAAATTAACATGAACTAAGATTAATAAAGTTTAGCTTTAAATTATTCTTATTGCAGTTCTTGATATTATTTTGGTTATTGTTTTATCATTGCAATTAAGCTCATTTTCCCCATTTTCAATACTGCAATGTTTTACTTTCACATACTATTATAGCATAATATACTGAATTAGGTTTTATTTATTATTGTTCTTTTTTTTATTTATTTAAGTTTTAATAATTTAATTTTTATGTAATTTTATAACTATTTATTCAGTTTTTGATATTTTGTTATTACTTTATCATTGGAATTAAACATATTTCCCCCATTATTTCATTACTGAAATATTTTCTTTTGAGTTAATTGAGTTCATTCTAATTATTTTCAATGATCAACTGCATATTCTCCTTCTAATACAGCCATGAAAATCGTCAGGGCATATTTTAATATTGTTAAAATTAATGCATTAATTAGTGCAACAACTAATACTACAATTTTTTACATGATATACTCTATGTGTATATATGTGTATATATATATATGTGTACAAGCGTACAAATATTTTCAGAATAGGTTAGGGTTAATACGTAAATAATTCAAATTAATTTTATTATTATTTGTTTTATATATTTATATATTCTTTTTATTTTGGTGTGAATCCCGAGAGTGATAAAATGGAATACTGAATTTATAGAGCATATGTTTTCCAGTCAGGGATTTGAGAAGCCCTTGCAGGCGTGGAAAGCGCAAATATTGATCATCAGGAGGATATAACGCACATCCGAGCGCCTCTCTGGGGTTCAGGCGGATGCGAGAGAGAGAGAGAGAGAGAGAGG
>NW_015548244.1:185123-197623 GCF_001515605.1 Sinocyclocheilus anshuiensis | reverse complement strand
TAATGAACCTTATTGTAAAGTGTTATCATATTTTTTATTTTCGATTTTTATTTTAGTTAGTTAATTTTATTATGTGCTTTTGTCATTTTCATTATTTTTTTATTGTTATAAAATATTTATATTTAGCTTTGATTTTTTTTGTGTTTTTTTTTACAATTTTAGTGTATCAAAATAACCTTTTTAACATTTCTGGTTCTAAGTTTGTAATCTAATATTTCTTTTTTATTTTATTTCAGCTATATTTCAATTTTTGTAACAACAATAACAACACTGCTAATAATTACTTCACAAGGAGAATATTCATTCTATTTTAAGCTTTTTTAAATTCAGTTATTTTGTGTAATATATTAAGTATTTTTTAACATTTATTCAATGTATTTACACATTTTATTTATGTATTACTTTTTATTATCGTGTTCATTTATTATTTATCTTTTTTTTCTAATGGTTTGATAAGATGCAATTAACTGCGGGCAGGTTAATGAAAAATAAAAACAGGAAATAAACAAAATGGCATTAAAGTTGTGGCTTTTCCATCAGTACATCAAGTGGCGGAGAAGATTGAGGCTTTGGGTCAGTTTGTTATGAAGACCAGACGAACCCTGAAAGGCCATGGAAATAAAGTCCTGTGTTTGGACTGGTGTAAAGACAAGAGGAGAATCGTCAGCTCATCTCAGGTCAGTCTATAAATCACATATCGATCCCTGTCATTTCCTTTCACAGTGACACAGTTTTGCAAATGATGCAAAAAATGCAGTAATTGTATCAATAATTATTGAATTTTCTTCTGTATTTTAGGATGGAAAGGTGATTGTATGGGATGCGTTTACAACAAATAAGGTAAAATGAACCTGACACTTTAAAAAAGTGAGATTTCTATGATTTCAAAGACCATATCATATACTTTTTTTTTTTTTCCCCAAAGTTTACCTATAACATTAGTCACTAATTATGTTATATAATTATGTACAGTATGCTTTTGACTAATGTTGATGTAAAATGTAGCTTAATTTGTTATTTAACTTCTGCTTTTTAGTATAATTGAGATACTATTATAGATACTGTTATAGTTTACTAATGTTTTGAATTAATTATTATTTTTTCATTTTATTTTATTTTTAGAAATAAAGTTGTGTGTTTTTGTAATTTGTCTTAGTTTTTTTTTTAAAGTCTACATATTTTTATTCATTTTTATATAGTTTTTGTTATTTTAGTACATCAAGGTAAACTAAATGAAAATGAGAAATTTTGCTTTAGCTGAAATAAAATATATTTATTTATTTATTTTTTGTCTCAGTTACCATTCATTTCATTTTTAAGTAACAGAATTTTTATTTTTATGGTTTTGTATTTTAGCTATAATAACGGCGCTTTTAATATATTTTAATATATTAAATGTCCTGACAGGAGCATGCGGTGACTATGCCCTGTACGTGGGTCATGGCCTGTGCTTACGCCCCCTCTGGATGTGCAGTGGCTTGTGGGTAAGTCTCTGGGCTCTCCGGCTCCTTTCTAAGGCCCCGTCCACATGGAGACGCGTTTAGCTGTATACGCATAAATTTTGTATCGTATAGGCGTTTCGTCCACACAGATCCACGTAACAGCAACAGAAACATGAACAAACACTGAACGATTGTCTTTTTATTAACTAACATTAACACAGATTAATACATGTATTGTTCCATGTTCGTTTGTATACCGCGCGCAAGGTTTATGTGCATAGTCCAAGTCGTCTTCTCCATTTTTAGTGCATCTCTGTGGCAGAATTACAGCGCCATATGCTGGTCTGGCATGTATACTACATCGTTTTGTGTCGGTTTCGTGGTTTCGTGTGGACGCAGATATTTCTTGAGACGAGGGGAAAAAAAGAGATTGGATAGGGAAAGCTCTGGCTTCGTGTGGACGTAGCCTAAATCTTTCAATCTTTCTAAGCATTATATCACTCTCTTTGAGCAATAAACATCTGGCTTAACCAATTGCAAAAATCTGGGGCGGGACTTCAAGCTTTTCCAACCTGTGTAAAGGCTAGAAAGCTTTAGGAGTTTTTAGGAAACAATATTTTGTTTTGCATTTCCATTTAGTGCCGCAGATGTCACACACGTTAAACTTTAATTACAAGTTTAGTAAATACAAAATATCCTTGCTGGGAGATAATATTAGTGGAGAATTGCTTGCTAACTTCATTTTTTGTTCACTTGATTTATTTTATTAAAGGTGATGTATCTTAATTTTTTTTAATGCACTAAAGCATAAAATACCATAATATACATGCTAAAATCACATACTTGTTTCACAGAAGAACAATGCTACAGCCGGTGATTCTAAATCAACTCATTAACTTGCAATGAACAGCTCGTCAACTTTCCATTGTCAGTTGCGCTCATTCCTGTTGCATGTCCTCAATCTGGCAACCCGCGTGAGCATCCCGTCTGGGGAGGAGGGGCAGGAGAATTTGGACTGCAGTACCCATTAGCTGTCAATATTACATACTGCACCTTTAACTGACACATTGTTTTTTTGCAGTGGGTTGGACAATAAGTGCTCTGTGTACCCTCTATCCCTGGACAAGAATGAAAACCTCGCCGCCAAGAAGAAATCAGTGGCCATGCACACCAACTACCTGTCTGCATGCTGCTTTACTAACTCAGATATGCAGGTATGCTTGAATACGTGGTGAAATAATGAGACGGTGTCTTGCATTTGGCTGGATGTGGTGTGTTTTGTGTTTGCGGCAGATCCTGACGTCTAGCGGTGACGGCACGTGTGCTCTGTGGGATGTAGAGAGTGGTCAGATGCTGCAGAGCTTCCATGGACATGCGGCTGATGTGCTGTGTCTGGATCTGGCCCCCTCTGAGACCGGAAACACATTCGTGTCAGGGGTGGGAACTGAGCTGCTGATGCCAAACACAAACCTTCCCTTAACAAACCAATGTCACACATTACCTTACAGTCAACATGAGATCATAACTGACCCTATTTGCTTTCTTAAAGGGATAGTTCACACAAAAATAAAAATTTGCTGTTAATTTACTCACCCTCAGGCCATGCAAGATGTAGGTGACTTTGTTACTCCAGTAGAAGAGTAAAGAAGATTTTTAGCTGAAACCGTGGTCCTTGGTGATTCATAAAGTGCAAGTCAGCGGCTGGCCGTTTTTGAGATGAAAAAAAGCATATCAAGGAACATAAAATGACTGAGCACAATAGAGCTGTTAATATGCCTGTGCAGTGACCCGCATGTTCTCGCGTCTCTCAGGGCTGCGATAAGAAGTCTTGCGTTTGGGACATGCGCACGGGACAGTGCGTCCAGTCTTTTGAGACTCACGAGTCAGACATCAACAGTGTGCGGTAAGTGTCCTCAGGCCTCTTCTCCCTTCAGGTTTTGTCAAAGCCAAAAAAAAAAAAAACACAAAGCAGACTGAGTGACATTTAAGGCCTTTACAGCACTGGTCAATATTTATAGTCTGTGTAAACACTCCGAATGTCACGAGAGAGCGTACAGGCACGGAAGAGTGCTAATATGGTCATCGACTGATCTGACTTGTCTTAAAAGGGACTTTGGCAGCACCTTCAAGAAGTGTTTACTGAGTGAAGCGGTCACATGACTGCTCATGTTTTATTATCACTGCAGGTACTATCCCAGCGGAGATGCTTTCGCTTCAGGCTCAGATGACGCTACTGTGAGTCTTTTCCCTTCTTGCATTTTTTTTCATATGATACCTATCAAAAGTTTGGAAACATTATAATTTTTAAATGCTTTTAATGAAGTCTTATCTGCTGCATTTATTTGATCTGCACAATTTGAAAAAAGCCATTTTCTATTGTAATATATTTTAAAATGTCATTTATTCCAGCATCATTACTCCAGTCTTCAGTGTCACATGATCTATTATTATTATAATGCTCAATTATTATTGGTGCTCGTTTATTAATAATGGTTCTTATTATTATCAAATAAATAATTATAATAAATAATTTTTGCTGCTTAATATTTTGTGGAAGCATTTTTTTTCAGGATTCTATGATGAATAGAAAGAACTGCATTTATTTGAAATAGAATCTTTTGTGACATTATAAATGTTTGTCATTTTAACAAATCAATTTAATGCATATTTGCTGAATAAAAGCATTCATTTCTATTAAATACCGGTACAATGGTAGTATATAATGGTTTCTGCATAAATATGAAGCAGCACAACTGTTTTCAACATTGATGATAAAAACATTTCTTCAGCATATTAGAATGACTTCTGAAGAATCATGTGACACTGAAGACTGGAAGAATGATGCTGAAAATTCAGCTTTGATCACAGGAATAAATTACTTTTAAAAATATATTTACATAGAAAACAGCTGTTTTAAATTGAAAAAATATTTCACAGTATTACTGTTTTAACTGTATTTCTGAGCACATCAATGCAGCCTTGATGAGCAGAAGATACTTCATTAAAAACATGTAAACAGGTACTGTAGTTAAATAGTCAAAAAATGACTATTTGATCTTTATTTTCTGTTTTACAGTGTCGTCTCTATGACCTGAGGGCAGACAGAGAGGTGGCCATTTATTCTAAAGAGAGCATCATATTTGGAGCCTCTAGTGTGGATTTCTCCCTCAGTGGTAAGCACTGACACTGTTTGAAATATTAAGTAATATTTATTCATACTGTATACTCACTTAACCTATTGTATTTGCAAAATGTGCAGTGTATAACCATGGCACGGACAGGGTGCCTTAGCAATCGCATAGAAATGCCATGGCAACCACTAAGAATACTGTACCTTAGCAACCACTCTGAACACCTTAGCAATGCCCTAGGAACAGAACCATATCCCATAATGCAATGAGCACAACCTTCAGTTTCCTTCAATAATTTAGTCTCTCACTGAATCTTTAGAAACTAGAATGAAATTAATGTATAATTTGATATATTTTAATTGTATTTTTGTTTTATATACAATTCTGCTCAAAATTTTACATACAGTACACTTTGCAGTATCTGCAATATGTTAATTATTTTACCAAAATAAGAGGGATCATACAAAATACATGTTATTTTTTTTATTTTGTACAGACCTGAATAAGATATTTCACATAAAAGACATTTACATATAGTGCACAAGAGAAAATAATAGTTGAATTTATAAAAATGTCCCCCTTCAGAAGTTTACATATGCTTGATTATTAACAACTGGTTGATCCACAGCTGTTTTTTTTAGTTTTTTTTATTCATGAGTCCCCTGTTTGTCCTGAACAGTTAAACTGCCCGCTGTTCTTCAGAAAAATCCTTCAGCTCTCGCAAATTCTTTGGTTTTTCAGCATCATTTGCATATTTGAACCCTTTCCAGCAGTGACTGTATGATTTTGAGATCCATCTTTTCACACTGGGGACAACTGAGGGACTCATACACAGCTATTGCAGAAGGTTCAAACGCTCGCTGATGCTCCAGAAGGAATCATGATGCATTAAGAGCCGGAAAACTTTTTGGGGGCCGGGGGGTGAAAACTTTTTGAATCTGAAGATCAGGCGAAATTGAACTTATTTTGTCTTCTGGGAAACATGTAAGTATCTTTATTTAGGCAAAAGAAGAAAAATGTACACATCTTCATACTGTTCAAAAGTTTTCACCCCCCGGCTCTTAATGCATCATGATTCCTTCTGGAGCATCAGTGAGCGTTTGAACCTTCTGCAATAGCTGTGTATGAGTCCCTCAGTTGTCCCCAGTGTGAAAAGATGGATCTCAAAATCATACAGTCACTGCTGGAAAGGGTTCAAATACACTTTGTATGATCCCTCTTGTTTTCCTAAAATAATTACAATTTTGCAGATACTTCAAAATGTATGTAAAATTTTGACCACAACTATATACAGTATATATATAAAAAAAAATTCTTTACCAGAATTACCAAGATTGATTTTCTATTTGAAGGAGTTTGTTGTTTATGCTATGCTAATATCTTTCGGCAGGGAGGCTGCTGTTTGGTGGCTACAATGACTACACCATCAATGTGTGGGACGTTTTAAAGGGCACCCGCGTGTCCATCTTGTTTGGACATGAGAACAGAGTTAGCACGCTCCGCGTTTCTCCGGACGGAACAGCGTTCTGCTCGGGATCCTGGGATCACACATTACGGGTCAGTGGACAAAAAGATCATAACACAATGCAAGTATATTAAGTGTTGTGATGAAAGCCTCACATTTGTTCTGTCTTTCTCCAGATCTGGGCCTGAATGTTGGCTGAACCTCCGCCTGCTTGTGACATCTGGCTCGATCAGATTTCTCTCCGCAGCTGGATTCAAGGATAAACCGCAGACTGTAATGATACAGAGGGACTGTAGTGCATCCAACTCTAATCAGCACATGGTATGCTTGGTATTATGGGATGGACTTGAATGGTGTCGATGGCTTCTGTTTCTATGACAACGACTGCCCGTCTATTATGGCATTCTAGTTTATGTGTATGAATGTGTTTGAGCTCATGATCCAAGAAATAATTTATCTGAAGCATTAAGCTAAAAATATAAATGTATTCCATGTTGTTTAGATCTGTGCATGAGGTTGAAGCACAGCAGAGACACTGATGTCTCGACTGACTGCTTGAGTTGTTGGGAATGAATGAAGGGAAAGATTGTTTAGCGGACTCTATTTCTGATATGCAAGCTAACAGATTTACTTATGCTCTCTTACTCGTTATGGACTCATTCTCTTTCAATTACTACGCCACTATAGTTGTTCTTTCTTACTGTAGCAAAGTGTATATACCATGATATCATATAGGTTGTCATATCGACACAGATATCCCTACACCTAAACCAAATAAATGGATTTTAAACGCTGAAATTTATGTGGTGTCTCTTTATTTCATGTTTCATGACGTTGCTTTTGTTGTTATTAGATCAGTTTTATTTAAGCAATTAAATTCATTACTTATTATTTTATTAACATGGAATGGTAAAATAACTGTTCAGTAAAGCATAATGGTTAAAGTGAGCTTTGTAGAGTTATTAAATAGACAGTTCATCCAAAAATGAAAAGTCCAAACCCCTCTTTTTTTGTTGGAACCAAAATCAGTTATTTCACTCATTCATTTTGAATTATTTAGTGTAAATAATTTATTTGGTACATTTACCAAATGTTATAAATGACTAATTAATTCTAAAAAACTGTATGTAGCTTTGTGAAAACAGCTTTAAAACTTAAAACACAAAAGTTGTTCTCAGATTTCTATTGTTTATAAAAACAATTATTTAATTTTGTTGTTTTTAAATAAATAAAATAAATACATTGTTACCCAAAACTATTAGACAGACATTTAGATAGATAGATACTATCTATGTAATAATACAACTATATTAATATTATAAAGACAACTAAACGTCTTTATAAAATTAAGTTTTATTATTATTGTTGATGTTGTTGTTTAGGTGAATAATTCCTGTAACTGTAAAACCGCTCGACTTTTATTATGAAAACAGCAGCGCACTTCCGGTAGGCGTCGAGAAAGTCTAGTCACGCTGGTTTGTGTTTTCATTCTGTGTGTTTTGACTGAAGTGTAGGTGTTGTACAGGTATTTGTCCTGCTGTAGTGCCCTCGTCTTTATGCAGGGTGTCGGCTGTGTCTCATAATCCTATAATAATCTGCTCGTCTGTGTTGTCGTGCTGAAATGAGTGATGTTGTGGAGAAAACTCTCACTGCTCTGCCGGGTTTATTTGATTCTCAAACTGGAGCTGCTAAAATCACCAACAGATTAAGACAACTCATCAATGCTGTAGTGCACTCATCTTGATGTATGGTCTCGGCTGTGTCTCATAATCTGCTCGTCTGTGTTGTCGTGCTGAAATGAGTGATGTTGTGGAGAAAACTCTCACTGCTCTGCCGGGTTTAGTTGATTCTCAAACTGGAGCTGCTAAAATCACCAACAGATTAAGACAACTCATCAAGAGCACCACATAACTGACCTCTAAACATGTAAGTTAATTATTCGTTTATTAATAAAATTACATCACAGAGACAGAAGCATAAATATAGACATTGACCGGTAAAGCAGTGACAATGGTTCCGCTTTCGGTGTGGAAATCAGTACTTTATTTAATCAGTACTATATTTCGAAAATATATAATTTCTAATTTCATGATTTCAGAATAATTGATTATACAGAATAGTTGTATTGTTTATTTTATAATTTTTGTATAAATAATAATAATGAAATAAATTGTAAATAAATTATATGTATAACAAAAAGATATTATTATGTATTATTTATATTATGCAAATTATAACAAAAATATAATAAAACATTGTATTTTATAAAAACTGTAACAAGTGAACAACAGCTAAAAGGACCATTTACAACATAAAAAAGAAGAAGACTTTTTTTTTTTAGTAAAATAAACCAATGTACACTATTAAGGTCCTAGAAACCACATATTAAATAAATAAAAATCTAATATTGAATAATAGTAAAGGTTATTTAATATTATTGTGTATAATTTACTTTTATATATAATTTGCTTTCTATCATTTTGACAATTAAATATATATAGTAATAATATAATGGTAAATAATAATTATAAATATTAAATAATAAAAAATATTAATAGCTATATAATAATATAACCTTACCGTTATCACGGTCACTCAGAAGCTGGTTATTTGACCTCAGTGTGTGTATTACAGAAGCAGATGAGAGAGATCATGGTGCGAGCCATGTACTGTGAGATGCTGGGCTACGACGCCTCCTTCACCTACATTCACGCCATCAAACTGGCCCAGCAGGGCGGTGTACTGGAGAAGAGAGTGGGTATGTTACCGCATTTCCAGTCCTCACCATATAAGTTCAATAACAGATGCACAGTACACTTTACACAGGGTCCACAATTTGTCTCAGTGATAATTGTACAAATTATGAATAAAATGTATTTTTTAATATAACAATATTTTATGTATAATACATTATTACAGAAATATTTGTATAAATATAGACATCATTTAGTCGCCCAGAGTAAGATTTAGTCGCATATGCGAGTGATTTACTCGCAATGTAGAGGGTTGCAACTGCAGTTTGATTGATATTACTTGAAATGCGCAATCAAAAAAACGTGATTTCTGAAAAAAAAAAAAAGTTATCAGTTTTTGCAAATGAACTCTTCATATATATATATATATATATATACTGTATATATAATTTTTTATATTTTATTATTAACTATGTGGAGATTCTTGTTAATTATGGACCCGGAATGTGTATGCTTTTAATCTTTATATCTCTTTTATCATCTAGGTTACCTTGCAGTGTCTCTTTTCCTTAATGAAGGCCATCAATTGTTGTTGTTGCTGGTAAACACAGTATTAAAAGTGAGCTTGGTTAGCTTATTACCTTTAATTGGACCTGTTACGTAAAATGTATGGCTGAACGTCTCATGCATGTGTGACAGGATCTTCAGAGCACTAACCTCATTGAAGCGTGCATGGCGTTGACTGTAGTAGCTCAGGTGTTTCCCAAAGACATGATACCTGCTGTGCTTCCTCTGGTGGAAGACAAGCTGTCGCATCCAAAGTAAGCCAGCGAGATTCACTCCTCCTCAATACACACAAGTTATTTCTTATTTCAACACTTGAAGATATCTAAAAGCCATATAAATAAGGCTTTCAGATATGATGTAAAATGGCTGATATGTGTTATTTTCTTATTATTTATATAATATTATAGTATTTAGTAATATTTTGAATTAGCTTTTATATTTTTAGCTTCTGTTTAAATTTTAGTTTTAGTAATTTTGTTGTGTGCTTTTGTCATTTTTATAATTTTTCTCTATATTTCTAAATAGCTTTTTGTTTTTATGTCAGTTTTAGTATTTTAATACGTAACGTTGCCAAGGCACGTAATATTTATTTTTTATTTTATTCAAGCAATATTTCGGTTAACAAATCTTAAATCTTAAAAAAAATCTTGAATCTTAAAAAATATGTAGTTTTAGTTAATAAATGTCTAATAAACACCATTTTTGTTTTATTTTTGCTTTGTTTAACAAGAATAACTAATCATCATTTACAAATTATTATTATTATTATTAATAATAATATTAATTACATTAACAAAACACTTTATATAAATATATATAATATATATTGTTTTAATATTAATTTAAGAAATACTAATTTAATTTACCCATGAACACCACTGTTTCCTGTTGAATGCATATTCATGCATTGAACCAGATTTAACAGAAGTCGCAGTATTAATGAACTAATAACCAGTTTTCCAGTTAAGAAAAGTGTAAATATGGGTAAAATTATTTGTATATTGGTCAATTTGATTCTCAGTCTAATAATAACTCATATGTGACCCTGGAGCACAAAAGCAGTCTCGAGTCGCTGGGGTATATTAGTAGCAATAGCCAAAAATACATTGTATGGGTCAAAATTATCGATTTTTCTTTTATGCCAAAAACCATTAGGATATTAAGTAAAGATCATGTTCCATGAAAATATTTTGTAAATTTCCTACCGTAAATGTATAATATATCAAAACTTAATTTTTGATTAGTAATATGCATTGCTAAGAACTTCATTTGGACAACTTTAAAGATGATTTTCTCAATATTTAGATTTTTTTGCACCCTCAGATTCCAGATTTTCAAATAGTTGTATCTCGACCAAATATTATCCAATCCTAACAAACCATACATCAATGGAAAGCTTATTTATTCAGCTTTCAGATGATGTCTAAATCTCAATTTTGAAAAATTGACACTTAAGACTGGTTCTGTTGTCCAGGGTCACATATTATTGTCTTTCTTTCCGGTCTAAGGGAGATCATTCGGAGGAAAGCCGTCCTGGCGTTGTATAAGTTTTATCTTATTGCTCCAAATCAAGTCCAGCACATTCATGGCAAGTTTCGAAAAGCTCTGTGTGACAAAGATCCGGGTGTCATGTCATCATCCTTACATATTTACCTACAGCTGATCACGGTCAGTCTTCAACATACAGTATGGGCTTTGAATGTCAGTATTGCCTGACCTTACCATCTAAAACCAACTGTATAAGTAAACATTAAACATGTTCTGATTGGTTGTGATTTTGTCCCATCATGCAGTAGGCAAGAAATGGCTAGTCGGTCACATCTGATGTCTTTCTCTTTATCAGGAGAGTCCAGACGGCTATAAGGACCTGACGGGTAGTTTCGTCACTATCCTGAAGCAGGTGCTGGGTGGCAAACTCCCGGTGGACTTTAACTACCGCAATGTTCCTGCGCCGTGGCTGCAGCTCCAGCTGCTCAGGATCCTCTCGCTGCTCGGGAAAGAGGACCAAAGGTACAGACGGGCCGCCATGCAAACACAAGCTGCGGGCCAATTTGTATGCTTACATTATGCACTAAAAATTGTAATGTAAATGTGTCTGTTGTTCATTTTTCAGCACCAGTGAGCTGATGTATGAAGTTCTGGATGAGTCTCTGCGCAGAGCGGAAATGAACCACAACATCACTTACGGTAAAATCAGCTTTTCTAATAGACCAAAAGACAATTTGTCAACAAACACATAATGTGTCTTTCGTGTTTCTATGTAGCTTTTGTTTATTTTTATATGTATTAAGTTTTTGTAATTTAGTACTTCTGGTTTAAACTTCTGGTATTTTAGGTAGTTGAAAAGTTCCAAATTTTCATTTAGGTTTACATTTTTCATCTAATACTTATATTATTATATTTCAGCTTTATTTCAGTTAATGAAAACAATCTTTAATAGTTTGTTTTAGCCTTAGTTAATGATAATAACCGATACCAGTTGTTTATAAGTGTTTGATAACCACTATACAAAACATTTTATTTCTGCCTTTTTATTTTTATTTTTATTAAAGTTTTAGTAATTTTGTACGTCAATTAAAAGTACTTTATTTTAGGTTGTTGCCAAGAAAAAAAAATTCTAATTTTTTGTTAAAGTTTACATTTTTAATTTAATACTTTTATTTTATTTCAGCTTTATTTCAATGAACAAAAACAATCTTTAACAGTTAGTGTCTTGTTACCAATACTAATTCTTTGTGTTTGATAACCACCATGCAGAACTTTAAAAAATAACTTTTTTTAATGCTTTTTATACAGCGCAGTAATCCAAGAATAACTAATAATTGTAAGTCATCTTTTCTAATTGACCAAACCATAATTTTTTCATCAAAATGAATTCAACTAACACATATGTATTTCAGTGGTTTTGCTTTTTTATATATTTTATATTACTGTGTGGCTTTTGTTTAATTTTACTAAAGTTTTAATAATTTAGTACTTCACCTTATTTTTCACTTCCACTTACTTACATCCACACACACACACACACACACGTATATATTTTTACATATATATATATATATATATATACAGTAGTCAACATTTGAAGTGGATCAAAAAAGTTAATCAAAGTTGTTCTAAGACAAGAACAGGAAATTGCTTTGGTTTTAGGACAACTTTGATGAAAGGTTTTGATCCACTTCAAATGTTGACTACTGTATAT
>NW_015548244.1:183187-184620 GCF_001515605.1 Sinocyclocheilus anshuiensis | reverse complement strand
TAGTATCTAGTAACAGATAGTAGTTGTTTTGTAAGTGTCCGATAAGCACTATGCAGAATTGTTTTTGTTTGTTTGTTTTATTTCTGCTTTTTAACACAAGAACAACTAATCATCGAAAATCATCTCTTCTAATGGAGTGAACGATACGTTGTCAGCAAAATGAATGCTGCTAACACATCATGTCTGTTTCAGCAATCCTGTATGAGTGTGTGAAGGCCGTCTACACCATCCACCCCAAAGCTGAGCTGCTGGAAAAAGCCGCGAGATGCATTGGGAATTTTGTTCTGTCTCCAAAGATCAACCTCAAATATCTTGGTAAAATTCCTGCTTTTGATTTTCACTAGTTAGTTAACCTGAACTCACTTGAACTGCTCACATATTGGTGCGTTTTCAGGTTTGAAAGCCTTGACGTATGTCGTCCAGCATGATGCTAAACTCGCCCTGCAGCATCAGATGACCATCATTGAGTGTTTGGACCACACAGATTTCACTATTAAAAGAGAGGTAATGATTTTGTCATAATTATGAGAAAAACCATAATTATTGACTGATGATGTCATAATTTCAACTTTTTTTTAATCAAAATAATGACTTTTTTAGGTCATAAATATGACTTTTTTTTTAATAATTATGAATTTGTGTCATAATTTCAAATGTTCAATTCATATCTATTATTTTATGTCATAACAACAACAAAAGCACAGAGAAAAATCCAACTTCTAAAACATCAAAACCTGGTAAACCAATGTGATGCTCTCACAAATAGCACAGATCAGCTCAATAATTGATTTAATATCAGATTCATAATTCCCAACAAATCAAGGGTCTTGTGTTCATCTCTTCCTCTTTCTTCTCTCTCACACTCTTGAATTGCTGTTCAGGATCACAAATGCTCAGAATGTGACCGTGATCGTTGAGAAGATGCTGGACTTCCTGCACGGTTGCAACGACGAGCACACCATCATCCATCTGGTTGGAAAAGTCTCAGAGCTCGCTGAAAAATATCCTTTGAATTAAACAGAGTTTATGAACAATGCTCTACTTTCTATAAAATGAACAAATATTTGTTGAATGTCAGCTGTTATGTTCCTATGAAAACCCTTACGTTTGCTCCAGATAACTCGTGGTTCATTCAGACAATGAATGATGTTTTTTCCACGGGTGGAGATTTGCTGCAACAGGACGTCCCAAACAACTTCCTGCGACTGCTGGCGGAGGGTAAACGAGAAGTATAGACAATCTAAGAGCTGTAAACTGTTGTAGAGGGTGTGTTGTTTTATATTTCTGATGTTTTTGTTTCAGGCTCAGAGACTAAAGAGGAAGATGATCAGTTACGGATTTATGCTGTCGACTCGTATCTGACTGTGCTGAAGGGAGATGCTTCTCATCTGCCCCAGCGCTTCTTACAGCTCATGAGCTGGGTGTGTACGACT
>NW_015548244.1:173180-182876 GCF_001515605.1 Sinocyclocheilus anshuiensis | reverse complement strand
ATATATATATACATACACACACACACACACACACACACACACACAAAAACAATGTTTTTTGATACACTGATGATTCACAAAAAACTTCTGCTGTAAGTCTGATTCAAATTCTAGTGACAGGCTTCAAACTTAATTTTAAAACACCTGATTAAGGTGGGTAAATTGAGGAAAAAATATTCAGAAAAAATATATATATAATCCCAAAAATACATTTATTGATGAGGTAAATAAATGTATATATCAAAAAAATGTGGGGAAAAAAAGCCTCATATTTGGAGGACAAAAAACTTTGTCATCCTAAATAAATTTCATGATGAAGTGAAAATTCATTTATTCATTAGATGGATTTTACAATTTGCACTTTAAGATCAGTTGGCATTTTATTTACCCAAAAAGCCAGTTTGTATTTATTATTAATCAGAAGAAATAATCCTACTCACAATAGAGATTTAAGTACAAAAACCGGATGAATCCCTTTAAGTATATCATCTGATCGATGTCTTGAGGTGTGGTAACCGTAGTATAAGCGGAATAATTGACTCCGGGCCGTTGAATTATTAGAAAAATAATGCACACCCCACCCCAGGTGTGAATTATTTTTCTAATAATTCAACGGCCTGTCGTCAATTATTCCTTACTTCTTTTCTCTTCTTCAGATGAAAATATTTGTATCAGTATGTGCACTTACCTATGAACGTACTGGGTAATATAAGGTAACTACGGGGTTTAAGGTTAGGTTTAGGGGTAGGCTCAGGGTTAGTACCTATTATTACCCAGTTATTGTAATTACTATACACTGAAAAAAATGATACTTTGGACCAACCTAAAAAAATTACTGTAATTTGTTACAGCTAAATTTATTAGTTTTTACTGTTATTTTTAACTAAAGCAAGCGGCTGCTGCGTGCATGGTTTGGATGGCAGAATACCAGCAAAGAGCGCTGCATTAATAATCTCTAAAAGACATCTCAGTTCATCGCAATCTCACAAATCTCTGTTATAACACAATAAATATATGCATAATGAATCTTTCATAATGTCTACAATTCGTGTGTTATAATGAGAGGATTCGTGAGCACGCACATTTCAGCACTGCATTGCTCAACGCTGCAAACACGTGTTATAGCCTAAATAGAAACTCTGCATACGCTTGCACCTGTTAATCGTTTATATTTTATATTAGTTCATTTAGCTTTTGCGCAATAGATGAATAACAATTTATTTGTTTTAGATATTTCATGTTTAGATATTTCTATTTTGCGGGAGTCCCGTGAATCATTTTATTCTCCCGCATCCCGCACACACACGAGCGTCTCCCACTGTGTTGCGTCGGGTCTCGCAGGAGCAGGTCTCTAATCCACTAGCACTTGACTCGACGGTGCGTGTGCTACATCCTTTTTACAATCTCCAGAGTATAAAACACTGCATTCTGTCAGCAATGTAACACGGCAGTAACGTATAGAGACCTCGGCTTGTATCTATACTCTAATTACTATTTTGAAAATTGTAATGCGTTAAATTACTCCGTTACTAAAAAAAGTAATCAAATTACAGTAACGCGTTAAGTAATGCGTTACTGTCCAACACTGATTAGGACACATTTATTTTTTTATGAAGCCAAGTCAAGTCACATTTATTTATATCGCACTTAATACAGTACAGATTGTTTCAAAGTGTTTTCACAGTAATAATTGACGAAATTGAAGAAAATAACAGTATTAATGCTGCAAAATTCATCAGTCTTGAAACAACTTCAGTTTGAGCTGTAAAGCAGCTCTACAGAAGACAATAGTGTTATTATTTAGCTCAATTCAGTTTTCATCTGATATTTTCTGAATATTAATTGTCTTTTAAAACCCAACTGAGCATTATAAAATTATTTCATATTAATATTAAATAAATTAATTTAATGAAATAATTGTTATTTATTAACCATTTACTCTTTAGTATTAATTAATAATAACTAATTTCATTTAACATTATATATATTTTAAAACGTTTATAAATAATTGTAAAAAATTTTATGCTATGACAGATAACAAATTTAATATATAATATTATATTAAATATGATTGAATTTTATTTATAGTTGAATATTAAATATTTTGATATTGTAATGTTAATTTTTTAAAACATTTACGCTAATGTAAAATACAGCATTATAATTGGTAGTAAAAAAGACGGATGACTCCTTGGATGGATGAAATCCTTTTAAACCTGTCATAGAAATATAAATTGCATACTTTTACATACTGCTTTTAGCTATTTTGCCACCCGCAAAAGAAGAGATCAGATGTGCTAAAACATTAGTCACATTTAAATCTAGACTCAAAACTCATCTGTTTAGCTGTGCATTTATTGAATGAGCACTGTGTGATGTTCGAACTGACTGCGCTGTATTTTATGTATGTAATCATTTTCTTTTTTTTACTGTCTTAAATTCATTTTAAATCAATTTTTAAATAATTTTCAAAGTTTTTAAATTCCTTGTTTTATTTTTGTGATTATGATTTTTTAATGATTATTTTACTTTCTTTTATGTAAAGCATTTTGAATTACCATTGCGTACGAAATGTGCTATATAAATAAACTTGCCTTGCCTTTTTTTTAAATAGAAATGATAAAATAAGCCCTCGTTCGCTCAGGTGCTTGGAGAATACGCTCACCTCCAAGAGTCTGTGGACCAGCGCGAGGTCATCCGGCTCCTGACGAAGCTGCTGGATCAGAGAAGCGTGAGCTCAGAGACACGGATCTGGATTCTTTCTGCGCTGACCAAGATCTCTGAGGGCCAGACAGACTTGATTCTGGACCTGGCTGAGGGTCTTTCATCCTCCCAGGACACGGTGCTCCGTCAGCAGGCCCAGGAGCTGCGTCAGCTCAGTCAGGACTCACAGCTCTATGAGTGGGTCCTGCCCCGTGGAGCCCCCTGGGACGGCATGGAGGTAACAGGCCTGATTGCTTGTCCCAGTTATGACAAATTAATCTTATTAAAGCTATACTATGTAACCTTTGGCTCTCTAGCGGTTAATAAACAAAACTCATTAGATCAATTTTGTACATTTTGAACAAAAAAGTTACATAGTGTACCTTTAAGGATGTTTTTACACTAAACATTCAGATTTAGAGCACTTTAAGTGAACAAAACAGTAAACTGAGCCGATCTAGACATTTGGTGGTGTAACATATTATTTACACAGTAAGATTTGTTTGAAATAAGTCTCTTCTGCTCACCATGACTGCATTTATTTGATCAAAAATACAGTAAAATACAGTAATATTGTGAAATGTGACCCTGGACCATTAAACCAGTCATAAGGGTAAATTTTTCGAAATTGAGATTTCTACATCATCTGAAAGCTGAATAAATAAGCTAGGATAGGACAATATTTGGCCGAGATACAACTATTTGAAAATCTGGAATCTGAGGGTGCAAAAAAATCTAAATGTTGAGAAAATCATCTTTAAAGTTGTCCAAATGAAGTTCTTAGCAATGCATATTACTAATCAAAAATTACGTTTTGATATATTTACAGTAGGAAATTTACAAAATATCTTCATGGAACATGATCTTTACTTAATATGCTAATGATTTTTGGGCATAAAAGAAAAATCAATAATTTTGACC
This sequence comes from Sinocyclocheilus anshuiensis, assembly GCF_001515605.1. NCBI lineage: Eukaryota > Metazoa > Chordata > Actinopteri > Cypriniformes > Cyprinidae > Sinocyclocheilus > Sinocyclocheilus anshuiensis. The sequence goes on along the minus strand of NW_015548244.1, from coordinate 179,252 downwards.
CATACAATGTATTGTTGGCTATTGCTACAAATATACCCCAGCGACTTAAGGCTGCTTTTCTGCTTTTTTTTGCGATTTAAAATAACGGTTTTCTATTTGGATGCATTTAAAAAAAAATAAAAAATAAAATCTGTGATGCGCAGCTGAATTTTCAGCATCATTACTCCAGTCTTCAGTGTCACATGATCCTTCAGAAATCATTCTAATATTCAGATTTGAAACGTTTCTGATTATTATAAATGTTGAAAACAGTTGTGCTGCTTCAAATTGTTATATAAACTGTGATACTGTTTTCGAGATTCTTTGATGAATAGAAAGATCAAAAGAACAGAATTAATTGTAATTTTAAGTACAAATCTATTACTCGTACTTTTGATCAGTTTTATAAAAGTATTGATTTCTTTGTTTTTATTTTTTTTTTAAATTTTTTTCATGTTTTGAGCATTCAAATAAGTAAAACTTAAAATACCCAAAGATTCCACCTTGTTGCTCTAGTTTGTGTGTTTTCTTCACAGGTTGATTCTTCTCTGTCATTTCTGGATGGGTTTGTGTCAGAGGCATTGGCTGCAGGAGCCGCACCGTATAAACCCCCTCATCAGAGACAGCAAGAGCTGTGTGAGGACAGAGGTGCAGTCAGCTTGCTGTTATTTATACTACAGTAAACTCTATAGTTTACCACATCTACAGTGGTGTGAAAAAGTGTTGGCCCCCTTCCTGATAATCAGGCCTGGGTGTGGCTAGAGAAATTGAACTCAGGTGTGATAAACCACAGTTTTAACAGGGGGGCAAACACTTCTTCACACAGGGCCATGTAGTTTTGGATTTTGTTTTCCCTTAATAATAAAAACCTTCATTTAAAAACTGCATGTTGTGTTCACTTGTGTTATCTTTGACTAATATTTAAATTTGTTTGATGATCTGAAACATTAAAGTGTGACAAACATGCAAAAAAATAAGAAATCAGGAAGGGGGCCAACACTTTTTCACACCACTGTATATGTATCATGTCCTTATATAGATAGTTCACCAAAAATGAACATTTGGTCATCATTTACTCATCCTCATGTCTTTCCAAACTTGTTTGACTGACTGTTTTTGTTTTTGTTTTTCAGCATTGAACCTGGAGCCGTACAGTTTTTCTCTGCCTGTAAGTTTATCATCATGTAGCATCACTGACAGACAGTCGCCCACACTACTGTCCATCAGTTCAGGACTCTCGGGCAACAGCACTGAACTCTCTCAGAAGGCAGGGTGGGTATCTGTGTAGCGTGCTGTCTTTGATTGTACACAACCGCTCAAAAGTTTTTTTGAAAGAAATAAATACTTTTATTCAGCAAGGATGCATTAAATTGATCAAATTGGCAGTAAAGACATTTATAATGTTACAAAACATTTCAAACAAATGGCGTTCTTTTCTATCAAAGAATTGGTTTCCACAAAAATATTTAGCACCACAACTTTTTTTACAGGAATAAATTACATTTTAATATATATTAAAATAGAAAACAGTTATTTTAAGTTATAAAAGTTTTTCACAATATTAGGTTTTTTTTTACGCATCTTTTGCAGCGTCTCTTACATGAGCGCCGTGTTTTTAATACACTGTGCCAAGTTAAAAGAATTTCAACTCACGCAGCGCCGCTCATCAATGTCAGTTCCAAAACAATGGACCAATCAGAAGACCCTGGAGGCGGGGCAAGCCTTGCCAGCTTCTGTTTACAACAGCAGGTTGGCATGACAATAGCAATAGCAGGTTGCCATGACAACATGGCAGAGGAGGCACTCATAGTGGCTGTGTCTGGATACCCTGAACTGTGTAACATTTCTTCAAGCGATTATCACAACCAGTTTCTTAAAAAAAGAGCCTGATATTCTCTAGATATCCTGCTGTTTGACTATTTTCTGTTATTGCCGTTATTGCATCACGTCTCAAAAGCGCATCTTCAGACCCTCGCGATCTGGGCTGTGCTTTTTTTAAAAACATTCCTGAGCGCTTTTAGACGCAAAGACGAGTTCTGTGTGAACGGCCTCTTGGTGTGCATAAGAGACTTCTTTCAAAAATATATAAAAGTCTTACAGACCCCCTACCTTTTGAACGGTAGTGTATACATGGTACATTTGAATATTAACTTTATGTATCATTTCAGCTCCAGCACTCTGATTCTTGAGGGTGTAAAGAGAGTTTGGGGGAAAGATGGGTATCTTCAGCAAAAAGAAACAACAGCACCTCCGGTGGATGACCCCAGTGCTGCAGTTCAGCCCTCCGGCCAACAGGAGGCAGCAGAGAGATTAGAGCCACAGCCGGAGCCCTCGACACAAAACCAGGACAAACAGCAGCTGGCTTCCTCTCTGTTTGTTGGTTTGGGAGCCGGGAGCTCCATGTCTCTGGTGAGAAAATTATGGATTTTGAGAGTTATAGTACGTTTATCTTACCATCTTGTACAGTGTTAATTTTGACAGCAAATTTTGATTTAGTTTTAGTCGTGCAGCAAGTGTATGTTAGCTTATATCCCGCCGGTTTATATGTACGCATCTAACCTCCGAACCACGCAGCAGATTCGTTCTGAATGAATCTCTTCCCAAATTGTCCCTCCTCAACATTTTCGTCTCGTTTTTATTCGTTGACGAAAATGTCAATAGATTTACGTCATAGTTTTTGTCATTCAAAAAGAGTTTGTTCGTTATCGTCTCGTTGTCGTCAGTGTAAAAAATGTCGTTGACGAAAATTATTTGTCAATGAAATTAACACTGATCTTGTATTGAGGGTACTAAATATCCACTCACTCAGATCACATGCATTGCATTTGTAGTGTAAATGCCAACTGTTCTGTTTCCTCTCAGCTGGGAAAATCCGAAGCCCCGCCCCCTCGCTTCAGAAAAAAGCCCTGCCCACACGAATCATCATCATCGTCATCAGGCACCAGCGAGAGGTCTTCCGACTCCTCCTCTCGCTCCTCGCGTAGCACGACCGACAGCTTCCTGTACGGCAGTTTGCTGGAGGAGGAGCCAGCCACATCCATATCTGCTTTTGGCCACACCCCCAAATCCTCTACAGCCAATGGTCCGGCTCAAAACAAAGACACTAAAGAAGACAGACGTGCAAACACCTCTCACGTACTGGGTGGCGATATGGTTATAGTGCGGCCCAACACGATCCAGGATAAACATCCTTCACCCAGGTCTTCAGATCTGACCGCACTGTTACCCGCTGACCTCAAAGACCTACCTCACTCTGATGTCATCAGCACGTCTCTGTCCTCCTGCCGCCTGTTCAGAGATGAAGCTTTGCTGCTTGTGATCTTTATATCCAACTGCACGGAAACTGTAATAAAAGATGTTGCAGTGCAGCTGACCTGTGAGGAGCTGGAGGTGTGTCGCAAAATATTTTTATAGTATTATATAGTATTATAAAAGGCATATTTAATAACCGCAAATGATCTTCTGTCTTAGACGGTGAGTTTGAGAGGGATCGTCATGAACTGTCTGGAGGGCAGCAGTACGTCTGTGTGTCATTATGCTCTGCTGATGGACGACCCTCACACAAACGTGTCCTTTACCGGGACCGTCTCTTATCAAACACAACCGGGACACACAAACACTCTCCCTTTCTCTGGGACACTGTCAACAGCAGACTTCATCAGGTAATGCGTGTCTGAAACTACATCAAACTACTTTACATTCTTTTTCAACAATTAAGACGCATTGTTATTTTTTATTACATAATTAAGAAATTATTACTAAAGAAATAAAGCAATACTTGATTTGATTTCATTTGATTTAGTGTAAATAAATTTATAAATAAATATATATATATATTTAAAATATTGATTGTAGATCATTTGTTTTTAAGCTGTGACCCAATAACTAATTTAATGGCTGATCATTTAAAACTATAATGATTTTTGTTTTGTTTTTTAAAAACAGCATTCACTGAAATAAACTTTTTGTAACCTGCTAAATGATAATAAAGAATGGAGTAATTTATTTTAATAGATAAATAATAATAAAACTATAAAATATGTAACAATAATAAATACATTGGTTAATAAAAATAATAAATGTATACCAGTGTTATTTTAGTATTGAGATACTATTGTAATTTTATCAATATTGTGAATTATTTTTTATTTTTATGATTTCCTTTCTACGTTTTAATTTTATTTAAAGCTTTAGTCATTTTGTGGTGTGTTTTTGTAGTTTTAATCTGTATTAGTTAATGCTACCTTGGCTACTAGCTAAAATTCTGGAATATAATGTTTGTTTTTAATATTTAATTTTATTTCAGTTAACTTTCATTTGATTTCATGTAAGTAAAGTGTTTTTTTTAATAGTAGTAGTTTTAGTTAACTATAATAATATATATACTCAATTATACACCTTGATATACATATTTCATATCTATATTGTTTTTCCCCCTTATATTTTGTTTGTTTGCTTTTTGTAAAGAATATTTCACCTATTTGGAGAAAAAAAAATCATTCTAAATAATCTTCTGAAGGTGAATTTTCCACTGAGGTTAAAGACCTGCACATTGCAACAGATTTCAGGTTGCAGTTTCTAATTATTTTTTTTTCTTCTACTGAATATAAAATGAAAGTGAAATACAAATAACAACCAACAACCTCAAAGTATTTCACCATGTTTGGAGCTTTCTGACTGTACGAGACTCATTTTTCTCTGTCACACACAGGCCTTTGGTCGTAACCACAGAGGAATATGGGAAACTCTGGCTGTCTCTGTCTCATGACGTCAAACAGAATCTGAAACTGCTCACAGATGCCAGTGACCCGCTCAGAACCACCCTGAACGCTCTCAAAGACGCCCTACAGCTACATGTAGTGGACATCATTGGTAAAAAAAAAACATCACTTGCTTTAATGTGATTTGCAGTCATTTTAGCACCTTTTACATTCCATTTCAAACATGCACTATAGCTGACTATAATTTACACACTATTTAGGAAAGCAGCCCATCAATCATGTTCATGTGTTGTCGCTTCAGGCTCCGAGGGAATCGTAGCGTGTCGGCTGCTCAGCGGCGCCCCCTGTCTTCTGCACTGCAGAGTGAACGGCGCTGCTCTGGTCATGTGGCTGCGCTCTCCTCATCCTGCTCTCCCAGACTGCATCCTGTACCACTGTCAGAGAGCGCTCGCACAAACCCCCCGCTGAACTTCCCAGGGAAGATCCTTGACAAAAACGTTTTCGTGCAATACCTGTGTATTGCTTGTCTTATGCCCTGACTAATCATTTTAATGATATATATTTTTTTGTACAGTTACGGAGCTGCTTGGTTTCACTTACATACAGTAAAAATTATTTATTGATTTTAAACATTTGTGGTTTGGTCTGTTCTGGTGGGTATTTTTGTTCTCCATTGTTTATTTGCAGAGAAAAAAAGAAATATGGCTTTAACATCGTTTTCAAAATGTCATTTTATTCGCTGTAGTTATCGGTACAATTTTTGAGAGCAAAAAAAACAGTAGTTTTGCATATTCCGAAAATCAGTGCATATACGGCTATTCAATATTTATGTTGTTATTGTCATAATAATATAAATACTGCAAGTGTCTATTAATTATTTTTTATTAGTATTTATTCTATTAATTATTTTCTTAATAATATATTCATAGTTAGGTAATAGTCAACCTCAAACAGTAGACTACTGTAATTATTTTTATAAAACAACATGAAAACAGACCCCATTTACTTTTTATAAAAGTGTTCCTTTATGTATTGTAAATGATTACCTGCACATTATACGAAAGTAAATGTTTGTCTTCATAATCTTTCATAAAAATGTAACAACTTGCTTAACTTCTAAGGCAACATCCTATTCGCCTCCATTCTGGTATCTAACATTCACTTTTCACAATCCAGTCAGTTCCAGAATATAACATGAAGTTCTTCTCATTAAAAGTGCCGTTTAAACATGTCACATTATGGAAGTAAAATGGATTGTGAATGCCATTTTGTGTTGACTTGGTAGTTGGTTAGTTTGGATGCAGCACTACAGATCATATGCTGCTTCCCAATGTGCCTAGACTGCCTACTTATATATATATATATATATATA
>NW_015548244.1:162640-173164 GCF_001515605.1 Sinocyclocheilus anshuiensis | reverse complement strand
AGTACACACTTTTGAGTGTGTAGTAGAAGAGTAGGCAAGCTTTGGGACATACTATCACGTCATACATTTGCGTCTTTAACAGAGCGCTCTGTCCTATAGCTACACTGTAAACTGGCCTGTCAATCACCTTGTCACAGTTAACATCCTCCATATTTCATTTCATTTAACTTCCTACCGTATTGGAGAGAAAAGAAGTGGCACGATTACGGGATGATATTAGACTCTAAATGATTAATAGATGCACGCACAATTATCCATGTACTGCATACATTTTATGCATGTATCTTACTAACCACAAACAAATACCTTTCAATTTGAGTCATTGAGGACCTACAATAATGTACAGTATTTGAAAAATAATGTGTTTTTTGAACATTAAAGCATGTCAACATACCACACACGGCTCGCGATCCACGCGCAGCTGGGCCACAGAAAATCAGCGACCACTAGATGGCACCAGCCCCACTCACGTGCGCATTCCATTGAGTAGACATATTTGTGAATACAAATGTTATAGTTTGTATTAAAGTATCATAATTTGTGCAGGTAGCGATTAAAATGTGCATTTGTGGATCATGCGACACACGTGCATTCATTCACGTCTCTTCTGAGTCGATTCTATTTATTGAACTTGTTCTAACTTAACTTGTCTTAAGACACAGAATAGCTTATATTAATTTTGCCAAATAAGCAGCAGAATCCTGTTTGGGTGCTAAAATTGTTATGTTCATACACAAACATGTTTAAAGCAGTGGCGAGGCTACTATAACTTTATATATTTAGTTAAAAAATATTAAACGCGAGTTTTCTTGGTCAATTATAGGCAGTTTCTTCATTTTCCCTTCTATACGCTTGTCAAAATGATGATTGGTCTTTCTGTTAGTCCCACCCACAATGCTTTGCGACGTAACGTTAAATGCGCGTTTGTGAAGTTGAATTTGAAAAATAGCGAAACAAATATCAATCAGATCAATTCTTTAAAAAGTATATATTGAATATGCAGATTGAAACTAAGCCTTAGCACTGAATCCGAACCGTCTAACAGAGCACCTGCGGATGATGGATTTATCGATCGGAAACTTCAGAGCCGAGCGTGTTTGAAGCATCATATTAGCATCGGTACAGTGTTTGATTCGCTAAACAGATGCGTTCTTTGAGGAAAGAAACACATAAACGTGCTAGATCCTGTTCGCCACAACAAACTGCATAAGTTGCAGCTGCGCACATTTCTGCGGTCCTCGACAGACTTAATTATGAAATCATCTGCGAAGACTGAGGTAATGCTTTACAATAAACTTCCATTAGTTAATGCATTAACTAACATTAACAATGAGCAATACATTTGGTACAATATTTATTATATTTGTTAACGTTGGGTTATAAAAATACAACCGTTCGTTGTTATTTTTGTTAGTACGAATGTTAACAGATCTTTTTATTTTAATAATGTATTAGTAAATGTTGAAATTAAAATGAATGTTCATCACTGCTTTAGAAGTATTGTGTATTGAACCTTTGTGCTGTATTTTGACATGCAGTTTTCATATCCTACACTTTGCCCACCCAGTTTTATGTAGGACCACTCGCTTGAACATTTCAGGTCTCGCCCCTGGTTTAAAGTTGAACTTTATGTAAATTAGAGCAGCAAGACAATGCTGAGACTACTATTAAATAATCTTCCCACTTGTTCATTCAATGAAAGGCCCTAAACACCATAAAATAGTCCATAATTAATTTACAATGTTTGAGTTCCATACCATGATGTCCGTTTCAACATGCGTTTCATTTAGATAAAGTATGCTAGCTTTTAAAATTTAAATTGGCTACTACAACAGCTATTGATATATTAACCAGGACAGATCAATAATGAGGAATATTTTACACCTTTGTCTTACCATCTTTTACAGGTTTTACATATGAATATATTTAAAGGAATACAACTTTGTGATATTTGGTATCATATTCTCTCCATTCCACGATGGTCTCCGAGCGAGCAGCTTCTGGTGGTTCAGTCTCACTGAGGTACAAAGTAAAAAGGCACTTTCTGTAAACAAGTTCTATTAAAACATAGTTTCTCATTTTCTTAACTGTATTTTCTCTTCTAGCTTCTACTTACCTCTGACTGAAATTTGCCATTGTGGTCCTGTGAGTATTGTTGAGAGATAAATTGTTTGTGATGTTCCTCATTTGTGAAGTACTTTGGTTTGACGCATATGCTAAATGAAAACATTTTGTTTCCTTTATTTCATACTTGGAGCTTGTAGACCGAGCACGAATGAAAGCACCCTCTGTGGCTGCTATAACAGGAAACTCTGGCAGCAGGACAGACGATTTCTGGCATTTGAACCTTCGGCCCTTGGGTCTGGACAGACACGGCAGCAAGCCTGGAGACCGAGGTTGCTGAGACGGGTATCTCTGGGACTGAGATGGTCTTGGGTGCTGGCTCTGGCTGGGGCCGTTACATGAACCTCTGAGACTGCAATTACAGGACTCTTCGGTGTGTCTGAATCACTGGTCCAACCATGACCGTCCTGAATGGCATTGAGAGAGAGAGCTCTGGGCAGCCATGACAAGAAGCTCTGAACTGGCAGTGCCAGGAACCTCTTTAGTAGCTGTGTGGTGGCAGAGAATGCGAACGCTGTCATTGTGGAGCTGGAGACAGAGAGCTCTGGTATTTGGCCAGCTGTGGCAGGAACCTCAGGAATGGAGTGGCCATGATGGGAAAAACAAAAGGGGCAACCAAAAGAAGTATGTACATGTATACAATATGTACACATCCCTCCAGAAGCAGTACCGCCAGACGCAAATACTGCTTCCTCAAGCCAAGACGCAAGACGCTACACAAGGTTTGCTCGCCCCGCAAGACGCAAAGCTGCATGAGAGACGCCAACTGGAGTGGTCTTATGTGACGACCTGAAACAAAACGGAAAAAAGAACGGGTTTGACTTTTTGGTTCCTTCCCATGAGAAATTAATTATTTTTAGCTGGTCTCAGGTTCACTACCTTAAACCAGTTGTGGGACATGATTTGCCCCAGACCAAGTCGCCGGCTTGGCTTTTCATGCAGGAGAGCCCTGAGGAGGTGCCAGCATTCTGTGCAGGAAGACGGGAAGGACATTTGATAACCTTAAACTTTATATCTGCTCTATTTGATCATGTTAATCAAAACTAAGATACTTTGTATGATTCTGAATGAGTTATTTTTTTGTGATGAAGATCTCACCTTTTGACAGGCCAGGTTCGGACCAGTGCTTGTAATGTAGCAGGAACAGGTCATAGTCACTAGGGAAACGTCCACATAACATTGTGAACATCAGAACCCCTGGTGACCAGACTGTCGCCGGCCTGCCGTAGTACTTCCCCCTGCTGTGGTACTCTGGAGGGGAGTACACTGCTGTGCCTGCAGGAGAGAGGAGTTTGTATGATGTGCAAGTTTGCATTAATGCAGCATGATTTTTCTGTATCTATTAGGATAGAAGAAATGAATTATATCATACATACCATGGTATGACTTGTATGGTGACCTCCTCAGAATGTCCCCGCATCCGAAGTCAATCAGCTTGACTTCGGATGTCTCCCTGTTTATTAGTAGGTTCTTCAGTTTGACGTCACGGTGGAGCACTCTGCGGATGCAGCACATGTTTGCAGCATGAGCTGCCTGCCACATGATTTGCCGTGCCGTTTCTTCATCAAGGCTTCCACCGTGACGCCTCATGAACTCTACCAGATTCTCACAGGGAGAGGGACATTCGAGGACCATGACGAAGTGGTAAGGGTGGTCCTGCCAGTCCAGCAGCCTGATGATTTCTGGCACGCTGGGACCTTTATTCGCCAGGATGGTGAGGGCTAGAAGAGTTAAGTTATTATGATGGTTACATGGAGGTGGTTTCTCAGATAAGGATTTAGCTCAGTCTTGGACCAGTTTGTTAATTTAATTTGTGATTAATATTAATATGAGACATTTTTATATTGCAATCTACTTACAATGAATATACATTCTGTGTGCTGTCCTTGTGACGTATTTCAAAGCCACCTGACGAACAAACAAAAATTATTTCAATTAATTAAGATACACGTAGAGGGTTGAGTTAAAAACATTTGGTGGCTTGGTTATATATTTTTACTTTAAGGTCATCCGCCAAACGTCTCCCTTCGTACACCACACCGAATCCACCTTTGCCCCGCTGATCGCCCACAGTGTAGCAGCTGAAGATGTTGTAGTCTATTAAAAGAAAAAACTAAATTTCACATGAGATCAGTCCCTTGTGATGTGAGATGCTGTATTTAATCTAAAAATAATTTAGACTAATTTTCATACATTATTAATTTCAATGACTGTATTTTAATTAATTGAGACTATATTGAACATTTATAGTTTTAGCATATTAGTACATAAAGACGTATAACAGCAATGTTTTGAACTTGTCATGGAATAAAGATCTTATGCCTATATGTACGGATGTGTATTTTTGATATTGTGTGTGAAAGGACGGATAGGTTTACATGGTCAAAGTAGAGCTGTATTAAAATGAAACATATTCCTATAACTACTTCTTTTAAGTTTAAAGTAGTATATCAGTACATTCATTTCTTACCACTGAAGTGTAGTTTGTGAAGCGGGACATTCTTCTTTTGATCCGTAAACAAAAACTTGAACTTGTCATGGAATAAAGATCTTATGCCTATATGTACGGATGTGTATTTTTGATATTGTGTGTGAAAGGACGGATAGGTTTACATGGTCAAAGTAGAGCTGTATTAAAATGAAACATATTCCTATAACTACTTCTTTTAAGTTTAAAGTAGTATATCAGTACATTCATTTCTTACCACTGAAGTGTAGTTTGTGAAGCGGGACATTCTTTTGATCCATAAACAAAAACTTCTTCTCGCTTAACATGTTCTCTTCAGCTAGGCATGTTAAATCCCTTCGAAATCATATTTACTCTCATAACTATATTAATTTTAAGTAATCATTCAAAAAAAAAGAGATGGATAAACGAACGAGTCAGGCAGCCATTAACACCGAAATGACCGTTAATTTTTAAATTTCGCGCGCACGCGGCTCTTTACTACTATGGCGAACCTCTCAGAATTTCTTAATGATTTCCGTTCAGTCCAATTAATAAAACATGATAAAAATGTATTAAATTATTATTTTTTAATTTGAATGTATTTATATTGTATGTATAGGCCTGTAGGGCTTAAAACAAAATTTATTATTAATGCTTAAATTTTATATAGATTCTGGCAGATTTTAAAATAAAGACAAATTTCCAATACGTTTTCCTAGTATATCAAACAAAATAAAATAGATTTTTGCTGTATGGTACGTTTTCATTACTGATAGCAGTTAATATTTTTGTCTAAATTCAGTATATATTTGGTATAAAAGGCTAATGAATGCATGTATATTTTAGTTTGGTAATTTATATCTAATGCAGTGATATTCCTACGTGTGGTTTAAGTGTCCAAATACTTTTTGGGCAACTGTATGACAATGCAAAATCTCTGGTCAACATGTATTCTTGTCTTTATTTATTTAGCTGTCATGTTGCTAGTTTCTCCAGTAGAGGGCGTCTGTTCAATGTGTAATATGTTCAGATTTGATTGCAGTCCGTTGGAAACTGAAGAAGGCTGACGAAAGATATTAAATTAGGAAAAAGTAATTAAAGAGATACAATAAAACATTTCTAACGCAAAAAGAATGATTATCTTTAATGGAAGAATCAGCCGTATATTTAGAAGCCGCATAGAAAATTGGTTTGGCTCAAAAATCTGAGCGGTACTCGCTCCTATATACTAAACTTAATATTCATGAGCCAAACATGCGCCTCATAAATATCGTGACGCGTCAGCAGAGTAAACAGAATAGCGTTGTTTGATTTTCACTTTCATTCACTTTTGAAGTAGGTCTTCTAGTCGTTTCCTCTAACAGAGCGTGAGAATGGAGAACTGCGGTCTTCTCTCTGAGAAAAATGTACCAGGTATGAATTCACCTGTTTATTTTTACTGTTTCCTAAATTACAACTTTTTTATGATGTGTAAGAGCTGAGGTATTTCCACACAGTCGCGAGGGCTTTATCTCAGTATTACTGTAATTACGGTGGAGTTCATAATGGTAATTCAACGTGCTTTACATAAAAGGAATTAAAATAATCATAAAAATAATCACAACAAAAACAAGTAATTAAAATGCTAAAATGATTTAAAAATGGATTTAAAACAGTTAAGAATAAAAGATGATGATACATAAAAAACAGTGCTTATTCAGTAAATGCACAGCTGAACAGATGTGTTTTGAGTCTGGATTTAAATACAGCCCAGCTAACAATTTTTGGTTCCCAGAACGTTCCCGGAACGTTAGTTTTTGGTTCCCAGAACGTTATTTTTTATGGTTTTTGGTTAGCCAGGAATGTTTTCTTAACGTTCCCAGAACATTAGTTTTTGGTCCAGAACGTTTTCTAACGTTCACAGAACATTCGTTTTTGGTTCCCAGAACGTTATTCTAACGTTAATCTAACGTTCCCATAATGTTATTATCACGTGCCGCTAACGTTAGTTTTTTGTTCCCAGAACTTTATTCTAACGTTACCATAACGTTATTATAACGTTCCCCTAACGTTAGTTTTCGGTTCCCAGAACGTTATTATAATGTTCCCCCTAACCTCTTTACTTCGATATGATCACCCCGCTGTACGTCAGTAATCATCCAGCACACTCGTGTCGTGACCCAGTATAGTATAAGCCGCATGGAAATTATCTGTATGGACTCCTAATCAGTATTATAAAAACCACATCTTGTTTTTATCTATTGTTTAAGTAATAAAAATAATCTGAGCACATCAGCCATCAAGATTAAATACTCACTTCTGTGAGATACTGTGTATATATATATATATATATATAAGAATAAAAAATTGCTTGATTTAAAGTAGGATATCGGTACATTCATTTCTTATCACTCAAGTGTACAGTTTGTGCAGCGGGACCTTCTTTTGATCCGTAAACAAAAACTTCTCGCTTAACATCATGTTCTCTTCAGTTAGGCATTTTAAATCCCTCCGAAATCATATTTACTCTCATAAATATATTAGCGTTGATAAAGGCATGAACGAGTTTCTCCAAGTCTTGACTGGAAACAAAACATCTTGATTGCAAAGTTTTTGAGATGATAGCATGCTGATTTAGTTATTGCTTTGACATGACTGCTGAAACTAAGGTCTGGCTCCAAAATCACACCAAGATTCTTGAATTGATTTTTAGTTGTTTGGCTCCTAGAGTCAAGGTATGCATTCACCTTGAGAACTTCATCTTTGTTTCCAAATGCAATGACTTCAGTCAGGCAGACTGGGTTTGTAGTCATTAGGCGATAAGGCTAGCTGGTAAAACTGGGTATCATCTGCATTGCTGTGATAGGCAATTTGGTTCTTTCTCATTATTTGACTAAGTGGAAGCATATACAGGTTGAGCAAAAGTGGCACAAAAATTTAGTCTTGAGGGACTCCGCATGTCATGGACGTCCACTTAGACTTATGCTCTCCTATACTCACACAATAACCTCTCCCTTCTAAGTATGACCTGAACCATTTGAGGACCATCCCAGAAAGCCCAACCCAGTTTTCCAATCTCTCTAGAAGTATGTTTTGATCGACCGTGTCAAACGCAGCACTGAGACCTAGTAGTACCAGCCCTGATATTTTGTCAGAATCAGAATTTAAGCGAATATCATTGATTATCTTTATGAGCGATGTCTCTGTGCTGTGATGCGGTCGGACACCAGACTGAAAATTGTCCAGGTATCCATTTGAATTTAAGAAGTTGTTCAGCTGATTGAAAGCAACCTTTTCAATAATCTTGCCAATAAAAGTAAGATTTGATATTGGTCTATAGTTGCTCAATACGGTGTTATCCAGATTGCTCTTTTTCAGGAGGGGCTTAACAATTCCAGTTTTCATGAAGTTTGGAAAAGTCCCAGAAAGAAGTGAGGTGTTTACCACTTGTAAGAGATCTGCTTCTAAACAGTTAAACACGCTTTTGAAAAAAGATGTGGAAAGTGTGTCATGGCAGCAGGTTGACAGTTTAAGGTTCTATGCTATTTCTTCCAAAATGTTGCTATCAATTGCTTCAAAAACAGACATAGTAACTTCTTTCTGAAGTTGTGGTCGAATCTGTCCAACCTCTGCATAACTCGAGGATGTGCTGAGGATGTCGCCTTTCTGATATTATTGATCTTCTCAGAAAAGAAGGAAGCAAACTCATTGCATTTGCTGTCGGAGAGCATTTTTACTGGGAAACTGACTTGGGGGGTTTGTTAGTCTCTCAACAGTAGCAAAAAGAGTGTGAGTGTTGTTTAAGTTACTGTTTATAAGGTTTGAGAAGAAGCTCTGTCTAGCTGTGCCTAGTTCCACATTGAAAACGTGAAGGTGTGGCTCTGGTGTTTACAGTGGCTGAAATATGTTGTCCTGTCTTTAGAAGTGTATTTTTTATAAATGTCATATGAAGCAAGTTGTCACATGTCCCATTCTCGTTTGTTCACAAATTTTTAATTATATATCTATACGTTCATGTTCTTAATGTCTAATAAAATCTTTTTTAATCAGAGCTGTATGAGATATATTTGTGATGTTTTCTTCTGTTTTTGTGATGTTGTGTACGCTGACTCTCAGTGTCCATGTGAGCTCTCCAAAGCCCATCTCCAAACTAGAGTCCAACTGCACTCTGGATCCTCAAGTGTTCTTCCATTCTGATCGCACTCAGGCTACGGTACTGTGTATCTTCATGTGTTTATCTGGATGTGTGAGCAGAGCAGTTTTAAGCATGTGTTGTTTATGTGTGCAGGTGGATCTGAGTCCTGGTCACATGTTTGATAAGGACTTTGAGCTGTTTGTGTTCTATCAGGATACCCATCAGCCCTCTGCTATAGTGGAGGCAGGAGTGACCACTGCCCTGCCAGGTACGACCTGAACGTCTACTGAACAGTGACCAACCATTGACCTTAGATCCAGAAGTATTTTTTTCCACTCATTTTCCATAGGCATTTAAAAATCAAACCATCTAGCTTCAGTGAATCACACAACATTTTGACTTAAAACAAAGTGTATTTCAATATTGGAAAAGTTAAATATACTAGACTGTAATTAGACATGTATGACGCTTTTCATGAAGCACTGTGAATCATGTAGTCAAATCATCAATATAAGTACAATATAAAAGTATTAATTTATGTCATGGATGATAAGTATAAAATACTGTATATTCCATTTTTCAAAACGATACATTATTGGCTCTTAATCTCTTTTAAAATGAAATTGAAATAAAAACTTGAAATAGCTTCAACAGAAACATATACTATTGCTTAATCTCAGAGCCTATGGTTGGTCTGTTTTGAATGGTTTCGTGTTGAAGTATAAATTCACTGTGAATTATAACTTACACTCAGTGTAATTTCTTTATTTCAGGCTCTCTGATGAGGGACCCAGTGGTCATGATGAGTTTGTACCCAGAGTTCCCAGAGGAAGTGATGTCATCACTGGCATCTCGAGGCGAGTTTATTTTCTTGATTGACAGATCAGGCAGTATGGGCAGCATGATGCATCATGAAAAAGGAGCACAGATACGCATTGAAAGTGCAAAGGTAAGATTTAAAATGTACTTTTGGGTCTGTTGACATATTCAGATGAGACACTTGAATGTCTATCCATGTCTCTCTATAGGACACTCTGCTGTTACTGTTGAAGAGTCTGCCCATGGGTTGCTATTTCAATATCTATGGATTTGGCTCTCGTTTTGAGTCCTTCTTCCCGTAAGTGTCTAGATCCTCATTCACAGATATTCAGATATTAATGTTTGAAATGTGTGAGATGCCATTGTCATTGATGTCTTATTATTTATTTTTATTTTTTATTTTTTTGCAGTCTGAGTGTCGAATACAATCAGGACACAATGGATCAGGCTCTGAAGAAAGTGAAGGAAATGCAAGCAGACATGGGCGGCACAGAGATTTTACAGCCTCTAAAACACATCTACAATCTACGTTATCACCCTGACCACCCCAGACAGGTATGACTTGCTTCCAAGGACTTCCTATCCAGCTGTTACGTAAGGAGTGCAGCAATATAACCCCCCAAATCAAACTATGTGAAACACCCCCCAAACAAAAACTGACAGTGATTATATCTCACAGCCAAATGATACATAGGAATTAGATCCAATCCCATTGCTAGAGCACTAATTAACTACTGAAGAACAAGCAAAAATGCCCATATCTGTATAAGCTAACGAGCATAAAAAGGAAACATGAACTCAGCTGCACTGAAAACACCTTCGGAGATGGATGGAATAGTGAAATATTAGCCTGATGTGAAAAAGATGCTTTGCCATCTAATTAGCTCCAGAGCAACAAGATAACTGAATGGTGCCTTTAATAGGATTGCTGTGATAGGTGTCTTAAAGGGGTCATATGATGCGATTTCAATTTTTCCTTTCTCTTTGGAGTGTTACAAGCTCTTGGTGCATAAAGAAG
>NW_015548244.1:157811-162214 GCF_001515605.1 Sinocyclocheilus anshuiensis | reverse complement strand
TAAACACATTTCATTACACCAAATACACAAAATAATGTTCTTTTTTAGCAACATCATATGACCCCTTTAATCCTATTGGCCAACGAGGATCAGCTGAGAATGAATAACGTGGCCTGCCTGAACCCATGCGATGCATTGTTTGGCAAAGTACTTCTTCTCAGTGCTTCTTCTTGCTAGTTTAGGTGATAGTTTCACTGCC
Organism: Sinocyclocheilus anshuiensis; assembly: GCF_001515605.1. Classification (NCBI taxonomy): domain Eukaryota; kingdom Metazoa; phylum Chordata; class Actinopteri; order Cypriniformes; family Cyprinidae; genus Sinocyclocheilus; species Sinocyclocheilus anshuiensis. The sequence goes on along the minus strand of NW_015548244.1, from coordinate 162,015 downwards.
ACCTGTAATATAAGAAAACTAAGGTAGGAGTGAAAATGGCTAAAACCTCTTGAGCGATGTGAGCAGAGGATCATGTGACAGAGCTAAGCGATCACACAAACAAGACTTAAGACTCAGTTGTTTTTCTCTCTTCAGCTGTTCGTCTTCACTGATGGACAGGTGGGAAACACTAAAGAGGTGCTGGACCTGGTGAAAAGTCACGCTCACTCTCACAGGTAAAGGTCTGCTGGGTTTGATCTGTGCTTCATTCATATCTTCATCACTAACAGTAACAGAGTTTGTGTCTTCAGGTGTTTCTCATTCGGGATTGGTGAGGGTGCAAGTGCCGCCCTCATCACAGGAATGGCCAGAGAGGGATCTGGTCACGCTCAGTTCATCACAGACACCGACCGCATGCAGCCCAAAGTAAAGCTCTCCACTGGATTTCACAGGCACAAATGTTTCCTAGTCAAATGTCTCAATGGTTTCTCTTTCTCTTCAAACTATATCAGGTGATGCAGTCGCTCAGGTTTGCGCTGCAGCCCGCTGTGGTTAATATCTCTGTGGATTGGACCCTTCCAGATGGAGTTACTGTTGACACACTGTCTCCACCGATCAATGTGCTCTTCCAGGGTCAAAGAACACTCATTTATGCCCAACTGAAAGGAGAGGTGAGATGATGTAGCATGTTTTTAATGACAATTGATCTGCAATCTAGTGTAATCAATCTGCAAATTTACAAAGCACAAAGTCCACATCAAAATGAAATAATCACTCCAAAAGAAAACACCTAATTTGTAGTCCTACCATTTTTTCCGTGACTTCTCTACTTCAGCAAGTAACACATATACATAATACATGCCTACTGTAAAATGTCATGCTGAAGTCTTTGCAAACATGGTTTGGGCTTGAACTGGTACAGCAAAACCGTCGACATAATTACAATATGTTTACAGATGCTAATGAAGCCTCAGAAGCTGAAATCAGTCGCTTATGGAAAGGGGCATTACATTTTTGAAACGCACTCTTAGTGCTAGACCAATCACATGCATGAATCACTTTTATGGTGCTTTTGTGTCCCTTTTTGAAACTTGAAGCTCCACTGCTCACAGTTATTTGTAATTACATGGAAATGCATTTCTTCTCTTGAGAATTTCTCTTTTTGTGTTTTGTGGGGGGGAAGACTGTCATATGGGTTTGGAATGATATGAGTTTGAGTAAAGTTTTCCTTTAAAATTGACTTCATAAAAACAATAATTTTTCAAGTTCAAAAAGTTGAAAGTTGAAAAGTTTGCCATTTCTTGTTGTTGTAGGTACTTTGTTGTCTTTTTTAATTCCCTATTCCATTGTCTCCACTCTCTCATAGAGTTCAGGAGGCTCTGAGGGAACAGTGACAGTCAAATACAGTCTGAAAGATCAACCAGTAACAAACCAGCTCCACTTCTGCCTCAGACCAACTGAGGAAACTGGGTAAAACACATAAACACACTGAAAAATACACTGAACTGGAGTGACGTGAGCCGTTTTTTTTTTTTTTTAAAGTAACATGTCCACTCTCTCATAGAGTTCAGGAGGCTCTGAGGGAACAGTGACAGTCAAATACAGTCTGAAAGATCAACCAGTAACAAACCAGCTCCACTTCTGCCTCAGACCAACTGAGGAAACTGGGTAAAACACATAAACACACTGAAAAATACACTAACTGGAGTGACGTGAGCCGTTTTTTTTTTTTTTTTAAAGTAACATGCAGCATTATTGTATCCTAAACAGTAGAGTATGGTACTAGCGATGCCAAGGTCATGGGTTCGATTCCCAGAGAATCCATGAACTGATAAAATGTATACATTGAATGCAATATAAGTTGCTTTGGATAAAAGAGTCTGCTTATCTGCTTATAAAATGCATAAATCTAAATGTAAAGTAACAATAAATCCCAGTTTTTGCCCTTTTCCTCCATGTTTCTGCAGGTTGTCCATCCACCGGCTGGCGGCTCGGACTCTGATCCGTTCTCTGGAGCAGGAGGAGAGGTCAGGTGCTGCAGATGTTGAGGGCATCAGGAGCAGGATGGTGGAGCTCAGTGTTCAGGCAGGAGTGAGCAGTGTTCATACAGCCTTCATTGCTGTTAATAAAGACAGCAGACAGACTGTGAAAGGACCCCTGAAGCAGAGAAGAGTGCCGACACGCGGTTAGTGCAAGGATTGTGTTTGTGTGTGTTCTTTGGAAGAGTGTGTATGCTGGATATCTGTGTCTTTTTTTATTTTAATTTTAAAATGTTCCTGCCACATAACATTTGACATTTGGTGTATTTAATTAACCAAACTCAAATGCTGTTTTAGGGTCACAGTGGCAGATTTTACAGGGGAGTGGATTTAACAGCATGTCAAGTTTTAGTTTTCTGGCACAAGGTTAGTGATCATGTTGTGTGTGTACGGATGTGTGTGTGAATCACTTTTCCTGTTACTTGACTATTTACTATATTTGATGTGTTCATCTCAGTGGGATATAAAATTAAGGATGCCAGCATGTGGTGGTGGCTTTGCATGGCAAGCAGAATCACTCGCTCATTAAGAAATTAATGTGTTTTTTAGGGATGCTATATGGAGCCATACCTGGTAAGATAAATAATATAGACTCTTGTTTTTCAGTTTCTCTGTCAGTGCTGTTGTAGTGCTCTGATTGTGTCTGTATGTGTAACACCAGGTGTCTGTAACACCTGTTTGTGTTTGCTTGACCTCATTAAGATGTGAAATGTACATTTTTCTGCTTTAGGAGGGATGTGGTAAGGTGTTATTTCCCATCTGTTGTGTGTGGGGCTCCCCATGTGAAAGTGTGGTGTTTACTAAGAAACGTGTCTCAACATTTTGCTAACACACCCACTTCAGTAATGTTCAGTGGAAATGACTGGCCCTTTCTCCATATCAATCATGCCTATTCCAGAGCTTTTCATGTTTGTTAGTTCTGTTGGTCGTGTCTGTTTTTGACCATTTCTCCAGATCTGAATCTGTTCTGACCTTTGGTTTCTCTGCTTGTAGTTGCACAAACTGCTCAGTCAAGGGCCTTTGGAAGCTTTATGTCATCACCAGGTAAATGCACCTCAATGTATGCTTTATGTCATATTGCAAAACTGTTACATTTGTTAACTGATTTACAAGCCTCACCAAACCACACTTACCAAAATTTTAGAATGAGTATGAAGCTGTTCACACAGGAAGCGTGCACAGACCACATTGAAACAGAAATTAGGGGTCACATTTTCCAAAGCTACATTTAACTTGACACAGTAAGGCATCGGTTCTGACAAAGTGAATCAAACACATATAGTTTAAAACTACCAGTGATATGGCAACATATAGATAAAGATAAAAATGAATGAAATATGCTACCTCGTTGTTTCTCTCTCTTTTGTTTCATGTGAGAAAAACTGTAACGTCATATTAAAAAAACAAAACAAAAAAAAAGGTTTTTATATTGCCATTGTATTAAAACTAACAGAAGATATTAAAATGTTGTCTGGAAGACAATCCATCCCTATTCCAATGGGTTTTTTTTAGTTCTGTTGGATGTGTCTGTTCTTGGCTGTTTCTCCAGATCTGAATCTGTTCTGACCTTTGGTTTCTCTTTCTGTAGTTGCACAATCTGCTCAGTCACTTGCCTTTGGAAGCTTCAATTCATCTGCAGGTAAATGCACCTCAATGTTTGTTTTTTGGCATATTACTAAACTGGTACAATTAATTATTGGTTTACAAGCCTCATCAAACACATACAGTACAGCTTAAAACTACCTGTGATGCTGAAATCAGTGTAGTGTTTGTGACAACGCATAGTTAAAGATTCACATTATGCATTTTTATAGTAGTGTTTTATAAAAATGAGTGAAATATGCTACCTCTTTTTTTTAAAGGTCATATGATGTTGCTAAAAAGAACATTATTTTGTGTATTTGGTGTAATGAAATGTATTTATGCAGTTTAAGGTTAAAAAAACACATTATTTTCCACATACTGTACATTATTGTTTCTCCTCTATGCCCCGCCTTTCTGAAACACGTCGATTTTTACAAAGCTCATCGTTCTGAAAAGCGAGGTGTGCTGTGATTGGCCAGCTATCCAGTGTGTTGTGATTGGCTGAATACCTCAAGCGTGTGTCGGAAATGTTACGCCCCTGCCCTACTGTCATGCCCTGTCCGGCCGGAGCGATGATTCAAAAACATGAAAACCCATTATAA
>NW_015548244.1:155880-157344 GCF_001515605.1 Sinocyclocheilus anshuiensis | reverse complement strand
CTTCTTTATGCACCAAGAGCTTGTAACACTCCAAAGAGAAAGGAAAAATTTAAATCGCATCATATGACCCCTTTGTATTGTTGTTTAGTCTGTTGTTTCATATACTGTATAACAGCTGTTACAGTTAATCTGTATGAGAAAAAATAAGCATGAAATTATATATTAAAAAAAAACATTTAGCTTTTGTATTGCCATTGTATTAAAACCAAAAGAAGTAGTTAAAATATTTTCTGAAAAATATTAACTAGTAGTTTTGTTATTTATATTTATACCGTTATATTATGATTAGTTTGATTATGATTAGTTTTATTACTAATAATTTAATTATTTAAATTTACGTATTATTATTTTTAAGTACAGATATCTTGTTCTGACCTTTGGTTTCTCTTTCTGTAGCTTCACAATCTGCTCAGTCACTTGCCTTTGGAAGCTTCAATTCATCTGCAGGTAAATGCACCTCAATGTATGTTTTTTGACATATTACTAAACTGGTACAATTAATTATTGGAGAAGCCTCATCAGTTCTGACAAAGTGAATTGAACACATACAGTACAGCTTACAACTACCTGTGATTCTAGAATGTTTTTTTGATTGTTTAGTCTTTTGTTTCACATACTTTATAACAGCTCTTGTGTGTAAAGACATTTTAATTGTGTGAGGAAAAATGGCATGAAATTATTTTAAAAATAGCTTTTATATTTTCATTGTATTAAAACCAAAAGTAGTGATTAAAATATTGTCTGGAAAATATTTGCTAGTAGTTTTATCATTTATGTCTTTAAATTATTCTTTTAAGAACAAATATATAAACTCATAAAGACAAATGTCATATTTGAATATTTATTTTTATAACACATCGGATTCATTAACATTCAGTAGAAATTAAAGAATTCTAAAAACAGCTCTTGTATCTCTTTATATGGGGTGTGATGGAATGTATATTATAATCATAATTTAATAGAATGATAGGCAAAATGACATATTATTGAGGTCGGGCCTGTAGGTTTCCAGAGATGTTTTGGGATGTGTCTGTTCTTGGCTGTTTCTCCAGATTTGAATTTGTTCTGATCTTTAGTTTCTCTTCCTGTAGCTGCACAACCTGCTGAGTCGATGACCTTTGGAAGCTTTAATGCACCGTTGTTTGGATGGCTGCCAGTGCAAGGTAAATTTACCTCAATGTAACATTTTTGTGAAAGAGTAAAATATAAAATGTTTAAAGCAGTGATTGTTGTTTTTCATGACTTATTACAAAATTGGTTTATTTAATTATTGGTTAATTTAATTGTTTATTCTTTTAATTAATTTTTGAGCACTAAAGTTCTTCATAATATTAAAACTGTTATTTAATGCATCAGTTTAGTGTGATTAATTACAAAAAATGACAAGATAAGAAGAACAAGCTTCACCTTGAAAGATAAATTATATTGAGACTTTCTTCCGTCTGTTGCATTTTGTGTGTGTGT
>NW_015548244.1:152738-155318 GCF_001515605.1 Sinocyclocheilus anshuiensis | reverse complement strand
CGTCTGTTTCGTTTTGTGTGTGTGTGTGTGTGTGTGTGTGTGTGTGTGTGTGTGTGTGTGTAAGTGGGTTTGCATGGGAAGAATTGGTTGTTATACTGAATATATTGTCAGGTGTGGGAAAGGGATGAGGCAAGGACTCAGTAAGTGTGAGGGCTTTATTGAAGTAAAAAAAATAATAACATGACAATAAACATGACCGACCTAGTGACAGGATCCTGACACACTTGTAAAGTCCTTTGAATGCTTTAAGTCATCGTTAGGTAAATGTGCCTCAGTGTTAGTTTTGTGAAGGAGTGAAATATGAAATGTTTGAAGCACTGATTGTTGTTTTCATGTCATGTTACACAAAATGGTAACCCAGGTCCGGGTTGGCCATCGGGAGCACCGAGAGATATCCCTGACTGATTTGGCCCATAACACTTACAGTGTAGCTCCGAACCTAAAAAGAAATGGCTTGAAACAGGCAACAAAAGTGGGGTTTGTTTGTTTTTTGTTGTGTGTAATTGGGTTTGTATGGGAATAAGTTGCTTTTATATGTAAAGGTTTTATGTGTTTTTCCATGAGTGTGTTTTATAGTAAGGATGGTGCCCCAAATCACACAGACATGTCACGTAATTAATTTTCTTAATGTGTAATCAGTTGACAACCCTGTTTGTGTGTGTGTGTGTGCGAGTGAGATGTTCTTCTCTCTGTTCATTTTTCCCTTGTCCTTAATGTATGTATATGTGTGTTCAGCTGCTCCTGAGCCCCAAAAGGACCCGTTACTGCAGCTGGTTTCTCTCCAAAAGGCATCAGGCTGCTGGGATCTGGACGCCACACTGGCTGATGTGTTTGGGAAGACGGAGGATGAGCTGACCAATCAGAAACCAGCACAGGTGAGAGATGTGATGAAATAAGACAGTGATGATTGTGTCCGGTGTCCAGTAACTAATGCAGTGGATGATGGTTTGTACACAGGTGGATGGGTCAGTATGGGCCACTCTCCTGGCTCTGATCTGGTTATACGGCTGTAAAATAGAGCAGCAGGTGGAGTGGCAGTTTGTGGCCATGAAGGCAGCGTCATGGATCGGCTCTCAGAAAGGTGAGACCTCCATTCCAGACCACATTCATTCAGTCAGCGTTCATCAAGAGACGTTTGAGCAAATATCTTCAGTTCTTTGACACACACTGATGATTTGAGTGTGTGTGTGTGTGTTTCAGTGGGTGATCTGTCTCAGTGTGTGTGTGTGGGGAATGTCCTGCTCGGATGTCAGGTGACCAAAGAGACTCTGGGAATCTGAAGACGTCTGTGTTTCTTCATCCTGATCCATCAGAAGACAAAAGAACAGATACTGTTACATTTACTGTTACTCTGTTACTTATTTTAGTAAAATTTTATTTGCTCAATTCTACACCAAATTCTATATATGTTACCTGCACCGTTTGAGTTTTATGTACCAAAGTAAAAAAACATATATAATAATGTTTCCAAGATGTTTGAAATTTAAAATAAGTTGAATAAAATTAATATTTTTAAATGACTTTTCTCCTGGTTTTTGTTTGTCAGTGATTCACTAAAGCTGTTGATCTTCAATCACTCAATCAGGATACTTTCACACAGCAGTAGAATCTTGAGTGCTAAATATGGTTTTCAATATTTCAGCACGCTTAAAATTAGGAAAAATAGAGATGTCATAGAAACGTTTCTAAAGTATATACACATGAAAACTAGAATGACTGTTTCTCGAAAAGACGAGAGGAAAATGACCTTAACCAAATAATTATCCAGGCAGTCTGTTGAATCTTGATACGATTATAGGGGTCATATGATGTTGCTAAAAAGAACATTATTTTGTGTATTTGGTGTAATGAAATGTGTTTATGTGGATTAAGGTTAAAAAAACACATTATTTTCCACATACTGTACATGATTTTTACAAAGCTCATCGGTCTGAAAAGCGAGGTGTGCTCTGATTGGCCAGCTATCCAGTGCGTTGTGATTGGCTGAATTCCTCAAGCGTGTGACGGAAATGTTACGCCCCTTACCATACTGTGATGCCTGCGGCAACCACATGTGGCGACCCCGGGCTGGACTCCGCTTCGTCCACGGTGAAAGCCGATCCGGCGATCCACAGCGCGAAGTTGAAGTATTTCCTCAGCAACCAGCACGGATCAGCTCCAGGCATGACGAAGCGATATCGTCCTCTTTTGGAAGACCAAACAAAGTACATGTTTGTATTAAAGGGGTCATATGACGCGATTTCAATTTTTCCTTTCTCTTTGGAGTGTTACAAGCTCTTGGTGCATAAAGAAGATCTGTAAAGTTGCAAAGACTAAAGTCTCAAATCCAAAGAGATATTCTTTATAAAAGTTAAGAGTCAGCCACGCCTACCTAAAACGGCTCGTTCTAACACGCCCCCACATGTCTACGTCACGATGTGGGAAGATTTGCATAACACGCCCAAATGTTCACGCAAAGAAAAAAGGCATAACTTTTATTCTTGCTGTAGTTTTGTTGTTGCCGCCTCTGCCATGTCATGAAGACGCTGTGTGTTTCGTTGTGAAAGCGAAACTACTTTGTTTGGTCTTCCAAAAGAGGAC
>NW_015548244.1:136785-151493 GCF_001515605.1 Sinocyclocheilus anshuiensis | reverse complement strand
ATGTCGTGAAGGCGCTGTGTTTCGTTGTGAAAGCGAAACTACTTTGTTTGGCCTTCCAAAAGAGGATGATATCGCTTTGTCATGCCTACATTTCAGGCAGGCGCATCTCAAACAAGCCTCTTAGTTCCAAACAGAGCCGTTGAGAAACAGAGTTGCGACCACTGATCTATACATAATAATTCTCTATTATAGATCAGTGGTTGCGACACGCTTTGATCTCGCCGCCACGCGGTCACGTGGTTCATGGAGCTCTCAATACTTCCAAACAACTAGAAGCTGTCAATATGTTTGAATGTGTTTAAGTAGGATAGACAGCAGTTTCACTATATTTGCAGCAATTTCTAGTGATTATTAACACATCATGTGCATGGATTTAGTATTGATAACTACGCTGACCTCATTTTAGATGAAGAGACAGCATTAATATTTTTTCTAATATGCTTATTATTTATATTACAATTAGCGTAGTATTTAGGGTTAAAATGGAGAAAATGTTTTTAAATTCCAGTGCAAAGAGGCAAATTAGAGGCGTTTGGTGGCCAGAAAAATAATATTCCAATGTAATGCCATGGTTTAACCACTAGATGCCCGTATGGCTGTTATAGTAATATAAATATATAACAAATATAAATATATAATAAATATAGCCTACATATATTTAGCTCTACTCTAGTTGCTGTAAAGGGTTTTACCGGTCATAATAGCTTATTTATTTATTTATTTTATGTTTTGCATTGTATATTTAGACATTATCAAACACTCAATGTTTATAAGTTTAGCTTTTTTTTAAATGTTGAATTTAAAAAGATTAATTACTCACATCCCAGTATTATTTTAGGACATTTATGTAAGAAGACAATATAAGTGAATGTTAAAAAAAGGCCAGCAAATACAGAATTTAACCCAATTAAAAAAATTAAAAAAACACAAGGCAACCAACAGCGTTCAGGTAAACTCTTTCTTGTATTCCTTTAATGGGCAGTCTTCACTGAAACTCATTCAACTTCCTACAGGGAGAGAAAGAATGCAGAAAGATTAAAAACTTAAAAATATGACAACTAGCATCTGGTTATGATCGCTATTAAGGTGTTTCTCACGTTATCTAACTGCAAATATAGCATAACTGCCTATTATCTAAAACTAAACATTAACTATAACGCGTTTCATAAAATACAACTACTGGCCAGATTTTCGAGAGGTAAACTATTGTTTTTTTTTTTTTTTTTTTTTTAAATGTTGAATTTAAAAAGATTAATTACTCACATCCCAGTATTATTTTAGGACATTTATGTAAGAAGACAATATAAGTGAATGTTAAAAAAAGGCCAGCAAATACAGAATTTAACCCAATTAAAAAAATTAAAAAAACACAAGGCAACCAACAGCGTTCAGGTAAACTCTTTCTTGTATTCCTTTAATGGGCAGTCTTCACTGAAACTCATTCAACTTCCTACAGGGAGAGAAAGATTGCAAAAAGACTAAAAACTTAAAAATATGACAACTAGCATCTGGTTATGATCGCTATTAAGGTGTTTCTCGCGTTATCTAACTGCATAATTGCCTATCATCTAAAACTAAACATCATTAACTATAACGCGTTTAATAAAATACAACTAGGCTACTGGCCAGATTTCCGAGAGGTAAACTAATGCGTTAAAATGCCAAAAACTGCCGTAATTTCCTCAACTTTCTGGCGAGTGTGCTTGACAAGCACTAAAATGAATGGGTTTCATTTCTGGAGCTATTGGTTGTTTGGAACCACGGACACAACGCAATTAATATTCATGAGGCATGACTTCACTATCTACTATTGGCCTTTAGTGATTCAGCGACTTTGACCGCATTAGAAACGTAAAGAAACAGACTTAATCATTTAATTTTAACGAGTCGATCTGTGAATATTTAAGGCAGATATAAAGGCAGTAGTTTCGGTGTTTGAGTTTCACTTTCTATTTGAAGAAAAATCGTAATTTCGTCTAACGGGCGTCAAAATGGAGATCTGCGGTCTTGTAACTGAGAAAAACGAGTCAGGTACGAATTCACCTGTTTGCTGTTACCTGTTTCCTTAAAACGTTTATAATACGTAGGAGAGCTGAGGTGTTGTTGACTTGGGGAAGTTGGTCGCGATGGTTTTAAATCTCAGTATTTAACAGAATTAATTTTTTTCTCAGAGGATAAGAACATTATTTTTCAACACATTTTGTCACACACCCTGTTCTCCTATTCAGTTATTTATTTTATTAAAGCCAAGATTTATCTCTCAGAGAGCTGTATGTGAGGAGTATATGTGATGCTGCTCTGCTGTATTTGTGATGTTGTGTTTGTGTGACTCAGTGCCTCTGAAGAGCATCTCAGTGCTGGTTCGGGTTCAGGATCATGTAGCCACAGTCTCCTCCACTCTGCAGTATGTGACCCTACACGCTGACTCTCAGTGTCCATGTCAGCTCTCCAAAGCCCATCTCCAAACTAGAGTCCAACTGCTCTCTGGATCCTCTAGTGTTCCTCCACTCTGATCACACTCAGGCTACGGTACTGTGTGTCTTCATGTCAGGGGTGTAGCGTCTGGGTATGCAGGGTATGCACGTGCATATGGGCCCGGGCTGATTGGGGGCCCGCCGAGGGGGACCTTTTAATTAAAACGAGCGAACGTATTCTTAATTAGTGGCCACAATAAATATGCCGTATAACTTTTGCTTTGGAACAACTGATAGATTAATCAGACCAAAGATTGCCCATTTAATATAACTAAAATGAATTATACCGCACGTAACACCGTCTACAGAAGAGCCAGCGGCAAATTCCCGAAGGACTGCAGAACTGCGCGCATTTTCTAAAACTATGCACAAGTGCTGCATTGCCACGGTCAAATAAAATAAAAGTGAATAATTAAAAAAAAAAAAAAAACCTGTGTGAGGTTGGTATCTAGCTAGTTGGAAAGACTGTATCACATCTAGCTTCAGCGACACCTGGACAGTTTTAATTCTCTTTCTTACATATTAATTCTCTTTTATCAAAACACCATTGTAAGTAGAAATTCTTTCCATTGAGTATACACGAAGCCTTAAAAAACAACAAGGACATTGTGGATGAATTTGCCGAAAGAAAGCCCCAGAGAATTAAATGAAATGAAAATTAATTACAACTAAAATGTGAGTAGTTTTTTGTTTTTTCCACTTTTTGCGTTTTGGGCTGCTGTGCCAAGAGTGTGTTTGCATTAAGTAGCCAAATTGAGTAAATATGGCAGCGTTTAGTGCCATAATATTTTTAGAAAAAAGTCACAATTATGAGATTAAAGTTGTGTTATATTGCGTGAATAAAGATAACCTACTAAAAAAAAAGTCTGTGGCGGTTAACTGACTGATTTATGAAAATAATAAAACAATGTTGGCAAAGTTATATTTTGGCGTTTCTGAGGTAAATGTTATGTTACGACTGTAATAACTATTATTGACGATTTTCGAAACACTGATTGATCGATTACATGAGGCATTCGTTTTTATTAAGTTGTTATGATGTTTTTAAACATGTCTTCTGATATACATTCATGTTTATTTCTTGCTGTAGAAAAGAGGAAAAGATGATTGATTCATATGCCGCTTGAACTCGGGCAAATAAGTTATCTCACGCCACATTAAAGAGTGGAAAAACACATTTATTGTTTGTATTTCGTGATAAAATTGACAGAACTTGAAGGCTACGATTTGTGTTATATTAAAATCAAAACATGCTTATTGCGATTATTAGGTGGCTGCTACAAATAATTTATACCGTCAATAAAACAGCTTGTGAATAGTCATGTAATGTTATTTACCTCAGAAAAGACAACATAAGGAGTGTTGGAGCCCACATTAACCTATAACGTTTGGGGGCCCGTACAAATGTTTTTGCTTATGGGCCCGGGGCCGACTTGCCACGCCAATGCTTCATGTGTTTATCTGGATGTGTGAGCAGAGCAGTTTTATGCATGTGTTGTTTATGTGTGCAGGTGAATCTAAGTCCTGGTCACATGTTTGATAAGGACTTTGAGCTGTTTGTGTTCTATCAGGATACCCATCAGCCCTCTGCTATAGTGGAGGCAGGAGTGACCACTGCCCCGCCAGGTACGACCTGCAGCTCACTGGCATTATGGGATTGAGTGACCAAGCTTTCCCCGACTCTTTCTCTCTATTTCAGGCTCTCTGATGAGGGACCCAGTGGTCATGATAAGTTTGTACCCAGAGTTCCCGGAGGAAGTGATGTCATCACTGGCAACTCAAGGCGAGTTTGTTTTTGTGATTGACAGATCAGGCAGTATGGGAGACATGATGCATCATGGGAAAGGAGCACAGATGCGTATTGAAAGTGCAAAGGTAAGATTTAAGATTCAAAACAGCATTTATTTAAATGTTTTGAGATGAGACACATTTAAAGTCATCATGAAGCTTGGTTCACAACCAATTTTACTTCTATTTTGTGACATTTCTGAGGAAAACAGGACTTTAATGAGGAAGAATACTGTAGTCTGGGTCTGTATTTTATCCATCTACATTTCATATCAGACTCGAGTCAAGTGGTTGGTGGGTGACATAATAAGTTAATATGTTTTGATAAAAGATGAAAGACAAACCATATTTTGTTTGTGCACAATAAAACCAGGAATGCGCATTAGGAAAGTCAATACAATAGTTATACTGCATCTTGTATGCTGTGGTAAATTCTGGAGTTTTGTTCTCATGTTCACTTTCTATCCATGTGTCTCTATAGGACACTCTGCTGTTACTGTTGAAGAGTCTGCCCATGGGTTGCTACTTCAATATCTATGGATTTGGCTCTGATTTTGAGTCCTTCTTCCCGTAACTACTGTAGATCTTCATTCATAGATATACAGATTTGAAATGTGTCAGTGGAGATGAGGTGTGTTTCTGTGTGTCTTTGCAGTCAGAGTGTCGTGTACAATCAGAAAACAATGGATCAGGCTCTGAAGAGAGTGAAGGAAATGCAAGCAGACATGGGCGGCACAGAGATTTTACAGCCTCTAAAACACATCTACAGTCAGTGCTGTCACCCTGATCACCCCAGACAGGTACGACACCTCAGCATACACCTGAACGACATTCTGGAATTTGTGTAAAGGTATAAAAATGGCTTAAGACTCAGTTGTTTTTCTCTCTTCAGCTGTTCGTCTTCACTGATGGAGAGGTGGGAAACACTAAAGAGGTGCTGGACCTGGTGAAAAGTCACGCTCACTCTCACAGGTAAAGGTCTGCTGGGTTTGATCTGTGCATCATTAATATCTTCATCACTAACAGTAACAGTTTATCGTGTCTTCAGGTGTTTCTCATTCGGGATTGGTGAGGGTGCAAGTGCCGCCCTCATCACAGGAATGGCCAGAGAGGGATCTGGTCACGCTCAGTTCATCACAGACACCGACCGCATGCAGCCCAAAGTAAAGCTCTCCACTGGATTTCACAGGCACAAATGTTTCCTAGTCAAATGTCTCAATGGTTTCTCTTTCTCTTCAAACTATATCAGGTGATGCAGTCGCTCAGGTTTGCGCTGCAGCCCGCTGTGGTTAATATCTTTGTGGATTGGACCCTTCCAGATGGAGTTACTGTTGACACACTGTCTCCACCGATCAATGTGCTCTTCCAGGGTCAAAGGACACTCATTTATGCCCAACTGAAAGGAGAGGTGAGATGATTTTACATGTGTTTCTTTTATGAGAATTAGAGACTTGTGTCTCTCATTTGTTTAGATTATAAGAAACTGCCTTTTCACTCTCTCATAGAGTTCAGGAGGCTCTGAGGGAACAATGACAGTCAAATACAGTCTGAAAGATCAACCAGTAACAAACCAGCTCCACTTCTGCCTCAAACCAACTGAGGAAGCTGGGTATAGAAACACTGACAGCAACACTGCTGCAGACCAACTCACCTCTAAAACACCTTTTCAATGATCAAACTAGAAAAAAAAGCCTATTGTTGCCAACAGTAATTTTCACTATAGAATTATAATTAGTACAAGTAACACAAATGGCTAAATTCACGCCATAATATCATAATAATATGGAAGCATAATATAATAGGACCATATCAGTGATTTATTTTATCTGAATCAAGTTGACCAATATTGTTTTATATAATTGAACACTCATTAGTTTATAGTTTAAGTATTATTTATTACTAATTTATGCCCCATTCAACCTCTCCCCTCTATTTAATGAGGACTTACAACCCCAATTCCAGAAAAGTTGCCATGTTTTGTAAAATCCAATAAAATCAAGAATCTGTAATTTAAAAAAAAAATTATCTTTAACCTTTATTTAATTGATAAAAGTACAAAAAAAAAAGATTTCCAATGTTTTACTGGCCAACTAAAATGCATTTTGTAAATATAATTTTTTTTTATTTTGATGGCTGCGACACACTCCAGAAAAGTGAAAAGTAACAAAAGTGAAAAGATTATAGATTATCCATGTTAAACTGTTTTGAAACAGTCCACAATTAGCAGGTGAATTGGTAATAGGTTAGGGGATTATGATTGGGTGTAAAAGGGACATCTCAGTCTTGGCCAGGAAAGCTGGATCATGGCTCATTACTTTGTGCCAAATTTCATGACAGAATTGTCAGAAAATCAAAAATCACATTTCTAAGTACAAAATTGCTAAGAATTTTGGTATTTCACCACCTACCATGCATAATATTGTGAAAAGTTTGAGGGAATCCAGAGAAATCTCAGCACGCCTAAGGCAAGGCAGGACACCTCAGATGAATGTGCATGACCTTTGAGCCCTCAGATGGCATTGCATGAAAAACGTCATGCTGCTGTGTGAAATATAGCCACATGGGCTTGGGGGTACTACGGAAAACCGTTGTCACTTCACACAGTCTGCCGCTGCTTCAAGAAATGCAACTTGAATCTCTATTTACACAAGGAGAAATCTATACATCAATTCTAGGCAGAGACACCAACGAGTTCTCTGGATCCGAACTCATCTCATATGGTCCAAAAGACAGTGGAAATGTGTGCTGTGGTCAGATGAGTCCACATTTTAACTTGTTTTGGGGAAAACAAACATCACATTTTCAGTGGCAAAGACAAAAGGGACCATCCAGGCTTTCATCAGCGACAAGTGCAAAAGCAGACGCCTGTCATGGTATGGGGGTTTATCAGTGCAAACGGCATGGGTGACTTGCATATGTGTGAGGTGGAGGCATATATTAGGATTGTACAGACACATACTGCCATCAAGATGACATCTTATTAGATCAAGACAATACCAGGTCTCATTCTGCATGTGCTACAACAGCGTGGTTTTGTAGTCACAGAGTGAATGCGCTTTACTGGCCTGCCTGCAGTCCAAATCTGTTTCCTATTGAAAATGTACTGCCCATCATGATAAGGAGAATCAGAGAACGATGACTACAGATGAGCAACTGAAGTCTTGTATCATGTGAGATTGGGGGAAAATTTTGCTTGCAAAACTTTAAAAATGAGCATTCCTTAATTCCCAGATGACTGTGGTAAACATGCCTCTGTCTCAACTTTTTTTGGAGTGAGTTGCAGCCATCAAAATCAAAATTTGTTCATATTTACAAAATACAATTAAGTTAGCCCGTGAAATCATTGGAAATCTGTTCTTTGTACTTTTGACAATTAAATAAAGATTAAAGAGAATGAACAAATCACATATTCTTGATTTTATGGCATTTTGCCAAACGTCCCAGCTTTTTTGGAACTGGGGTTGTAATTCTTTAAACCTTTTTATGTGTAAAATGAATAGTTACCCATATGTTTGACTGCATATTTTGATACCTAAACTGATTATCAATTTAGTGCATTGTTTTTAGACTGAATAATATAGCTTTTTAAGATCAGCCATTTAGTGGTTTTCAGCTGTAAGATAATAATAATTATTGGCTTATTTATACAGAATATCTGTGCTTCCCTATCTGAGTTACTTAGTGTCAAATAAGTAATGCTTTATTTATTTAGTTTATTTACTGAGAGATATAATGGAAAAGTGCTCCCTTCCTACTCATAGCTGTTGAATCATCTCTCCAAAAATAGTTTAATGAGTTATTTTTATAGTATGTAACACAATATAGTAGTGCATTACTTTTATCCTCAACACATTGTATCAAATGTTAGTTTTTTGTTAAATAAAATATATTCTATTTTTCAGTTGCAGTTGAATCAGCTGTTTGCTTTTCTAAGCCAATAATAATTCCACAAATTTCCTCCATGTTTCTGCAGGTTGTCCATCCACCGGCTGGCGGCTCGGACCCTGATCCGTTCTCTGGAGCAGGAGGAGAGGTCAGGTGCTGCAGATGTTGAGGGCATCAGGAGCAGGATGGTGGAGCTCAGTGTTCAGGCAGGAGTGAGCAGTGTTCATACAGCCTTCATTGCTGTTAATAAAGACAGCAGACAGACTGTGAAAGGACCCCTGCAGCAGAGAAGAGTGCCGACACGCGGTTAGTGCTCTCATTGTGTGTGTGTGTGTGTGTGTGTGTGTATATAAATCACTTTTACTGTCATTTGACTGATTTAATGTATCATATTAAGATATGAAATCAAATGTTTTTCAGATTTGTCTTTAGTAATTGCCCTGATGCAAGCAAATTGTGGTAAGACAGACAATAATCTGTTATTTAAGCATAAAGATTTTTGCTCATCACCCTGTTTTCACCTGCATTCCATCGGCTTATTGAAGTGTACGTGTGATATGTGACAGGAAAGTGTCCTTGTGGCAAATTTAAGCACATTCAGCCACAGTGAGTGTTTTGCAGTAGGAGAGGAGGAAATATATCTCGGACTTCCAACTTTTTATTTTTTTTTTTACCCAAGAAATGATAAAAAATATGTTCTCATTTCGTGCTGCCATAGGACAATTGGTACAGTCATAGAAATTGTAGAATTTTTTTTCACAGGAAAAATAAACATTTAAATATGTTATTTTAATTATCAAAGATGAGTTTTAATGGATACAATTAGTGACTGCAGAGGGACTTTAATAAAGTCTTGTAAATGTGTTTCACTTGCATTGCTGGGTTATTGATTTGCATGTAAACCTGTAAACCATGTTTTTTTTTTCAGTAAAATGATGGAAGTCGTCAGCGTATTAGTGTGCATGTAAATGTGCTCATTGTGTGTGTATAAATCGCTTTTACTGTCACTTGACTATTTGATGTGTTCACCTCATTAAGACGTGAAATCAAATGTTTTCAGATTTGCTTCTAGGAAGTCTGATGGTACTATGTGTTAAGACAAACAACAGTATGTTACTTGTATGTAATGATACACACTACCAGTTGATTAAACTAGAAATTCAGACACACTTTGTTTGTCATAATTTAAGTTTTGTAAACAAATAATATGTAATATAATTTTGTGTGTGTTATTTTTTCTTCAGCTGAACTAGGAACCCACGCGTCACAATATTCTGCATGTAAGCGAACAAAGTCTTAAAGAGCTTTTCTTGTTTGCTTGCTTGTTTTGCTTATTTACATATATATTTCTTTGTGTTTGTTCTCTTTTGTTATTCCTCAATGTCTGAATGTTTTGACAGGCTTTGCAGATGAACAATCGTTTCGATGCTCAAAAAAGAAGACCCTGAGAACGTTCACAGAGCGAGCTTTCTTAAAAATGTCTAATTGGGTACCAGAAGGTAAGTGAACCAGACATACTCAGATGTACAGAATAAATCACTGAAAGGCCCTTTCCCATGACTTGAGTTTGAAAACGAGTAGGAAGACAGACTTAAACTAATTTTGAACGGTCATTTACACTACTGCAGGTTTTGAGATACTGTATACACACACACACACACACACACACACACACACACATATACATATGTAAACTACATATATCATTTTTAAATATGTTTTTAAAATAGTGAAGGAAAAGCAGACAAGTAACAACTCAAATAAACATTCACAGTCATAATGTGTTCATATCTGTGGAAATGTTCTGTCTTTTGTTAATGTTAATCTTTGTTCTAAAAAGAGTAAGAAAAACATAGTTTTCATTTTAGAGATCTTTTCTTTTTTTTCCGTGACTGCACCCAGACAGAAGAACAGATTCATGACAAGTTACACAATGAATATGCAGCGTCACTAAAGCTCACTAAATGTAAAACACAAATGCAGCATGATTAATGATCATTGTTGTCATTTGCAGAGATCCAGAATTTCTTCCGCCGTGGTTCTGCGACTGCGACCTCCCCATCTGAACAGACGGACTCTGAAAGCAAGAATGATGGTACACACACACACACAGGTTTGTTTTTGTGAAAAGTGGGGACATCCCATAGGCGTAATGGTTTTTCTACTGTACAGACCGTATATTCTATTGCCCTACACCAACCCTATCCCTAAACCTACCCCTCACAGGAAACTTTGTGCTATTTCAGATTTTCAATACACTCCATTCTGTGATTTATATTCGTTTTGAAAAGTGGGGACATGGGGTAATGTCCTGAAAAGTCACCTTCTCCTTGTAATACCTATGTCATACCTTTGTCATTATACAAATTTATGTCCTCATTTGTCACAAAAACGCACACACACACACACACACACACACACACACACACACACACAAGATGTACACAATGGTTATGTTTGGAAAGTACTAGCTTACTTACTGAACACTGTGCAGTGTAAAACTTGTTTGTGTGTGTGTGTGTTCAGCTGCTCCTGAGTCTCAGAAGGACCCGTTACTGCAGCTGGTTTCTCTCCAAAAGGCGTCAGGCTGCTGGGATCTGGACGCCACACTGGCTGATGTGTTTGGGAAGACGGAGGATGAGCTGACCAATCAGAAACCAGCACAGGTGAGAGATGTGATGAAATAATAAGACAGTGATGATTGTGTCCGGTGTCCAGTAACTAATGCAGTGGATGATGGTTTGTACACAGGTGGATGGGTCAGTATGGGCCACTCTCCTGGCTCTGATCTGGTTATACGGCTGTAAAATAGAGCAGCAGGTGGAGTGGCAGTTTGTGGCCATGAAGGCAGCGTCATGGATCGGCTCTCAGAAAGGTGAGATCTCCATTCCAGACCACATTCATTCAGTCAGCATTCATCAAGAGACGTTTGAGCAAATATCTTCAGTTCTTTGACACACACTGATGATTTGAGTGTGTGTGTGTGTTTCAGTGGGTGATCTGTCTCAGTGTGTGTGTGTGGGGAATGTCCTGCTCGGATGTCAGGTGACCAAAGAGACTCTGGGAATCTGAAGACGTCAGTGTTTCTATATCCTCTGCCATATAACTACACACACACATACATATATGAATGCATATATATCAGGCATATTCAAATGACCGATTGCTTGGTTCCAACCAGACCGTGAGACAACGAAGGCACCATTTCTAGATAAAGTTCATAGAGAGGTTCACACTGAGTGCTCAGGGTCGTTCCCATGTGCTTTGATTCTCTAGAAAGACACTAAAGCGCCAGTATGATCTGCAGATGACGCGGTTATTTTTACAACAGTTGCAGAAACACAGCGAGCGACAAAATACATTGATACTTTTGCTAAAACGCTGCAGAAAACAACAATGCTGCAAATATATCTGATCGTTCAAACCAGGTTTGCGACAAGACAATTTTTTGCATCTACATTTAGCGTTAATCCGCATGTTAAGAGCATTTTAAAATAAACATAATTGATATAATTGGGAAAATTATTTGTAGATGGCAAGGAAAGACAGCAAACTTGTTAACTTTGTTTTGATTATCATGTACATTGTTTGTTTGTGTTTAGTAGATACTTATTTTAAGCAAAAATGGTTCAAGAGGAAAACTCTGAACCCCGTACAGTATCTTTTCTGTCACATGGCCTTTTGCTGTACACATCTAAATGTTAAAATAATAATAGCTTGATAAATCATCTGATCTTACCTTTTAATATTCATATCTAATTGTGGTCAACTGATGAAATATTTTATTTATTTATTTTTTTTCATTGAAAAAATAGCATTTCATAGATGCCACTGCTCTTTTGCTTTGAGAACCCAATATTCCTATATATATATATATATATATATTTATTTTTTTTTATTTTTTTTTATTTATTTATTTTTTTTCCCCGGACCTTTTAGTCACTCTTTTTTAACAAATATAAAGGTTTTTATTTATTGTGATTCTGTCATCAGAAAATTGTGCTTTGTCATTTAGGTCCATCCTAACCACATCATCCTAACCGTGAGCATAAAAGTAAGTGGTACCATGTGACAGTGATGTATGTGTGAATTAAATAATGTGCAATAAAACTCTTGGAAAAACTATTTTTACCTTGTCTTCATTCATTATAATTACTGTTCAAATTCACATAATTTGAGATGTGGAAATGACATTGTGTTTGATATATTAGTGGATTTCTGAAAAAAAAAAAAAACTGAGAGTGTGAAAAGTGTATTAAGCGTGTATTTACTCAATTTGGTGAATATGAAATTTGGCAAGTATCAGTAAAAGACTGACATTAAAAGAATTACTATATAAAGTTATAAAAACAAACATTTTAAACAACAAAGAAACATGCACAAGCAAATGGTCAGTAATAACATAACAGTAATACACAAGGCTTTACAAAATAAGTTAAATAAATGAAAATAAGTCTCTTCCAAAAGATAGGTAGTGTAGAATCGTTTTGACTCTAGCGTAAAGAGCTGTTTGAGTGTTTCTATTTGATTTTGTATCAGTTCACGGGATCACCCGGTAGGGGGCGGTAATGCAACAGGCGCTCTGCTCAAAACTGCACTTTGAAGGGTCTTTGACCTCACCTGCTTTCGCGTGAGTGATTGAAATGATAATTTACAGTTATTAACAGTGTTGGGGAAAGTTTCATAAAGGATATTTGTGTTGTTTAACATTTAATTATTGCAGGTTTGCGTCATATTCTGAGTTGCATTATTTTTATTCATTTTGAGGAATACTGAATCTGTGTTTTTGTTTTTTGTGAGTGAGATGAATTAATGCATATTCATATTTGTTTTAGAACTACAATAACATCTTCTGATTTCTGTCACCATGGCGACACCAGAGCTGTCAATCAATAAATTGGGAAAAAAAGTAACTTGCGTTACTTATTTGAAAAAGTAACTCAGATATTCTCTTGTAAATTAAAAAGTAATGCGTTACTTTACTAGTTACTTGAAAAAAGTAATCTGATTACGTAACTCGCGTTACTTGTAATGCGTTACCCCCAACACTGGTTATTAATCAGTCATTTTTTAATTGAAATCCAGAGCAGAGTGTTTAAATGGCATCAGGAAGCGCACTGATCTTTGATGAGGAGATGAGCCGTTATAAACTCCTCTGGACAGAGTAAGTCACCTCATCACTTACTGTTCGCCTCTTACAAAAGTCTCATGTTATGTTATTGTTTTAGACATGATATTATTATAGTACCACAGCAGTTTTTATGTTTTTCATATCTGTGAATTTGTTTCAACCTTCTGTTTCATATTTTGTTATTTATTATAATTAAATGCCATTTCATGATATTTTCGGCTCGTTTTAAAAATCGATATCTGAAATGTGTTAAGATATGTGAAACTGACATACACAATTAAATCCAAATGACAAATATTTGGTTTGCATTTTGTGCTAGTTGCAATCTGATGTCAGGAATGAGCATTTTCAATACTAAAAACATAACTATTGGTTTCAAAAATTAATTTTATTAGTGAGAAACAGGGTTATTATAGTTAACAAAAACTTAAACTGAAACCATAAAAAAACGTTACTTGAAATAAAATAAATGCTAACTGAAAAACAAGCTTATTTTATTTCAGCTAGCTGACAAAGCAACATTGCTCATTTTCATATATTTTAACTAAAATAACTAAAAATAAACCTGAAATTAATAAAAAACTAATTAAACAATAACTAATAAAATGCCAAAAAACACAAAATTATTAAAACTTACTCAAATGAAAATGAAAATGGAAAATACAAAAATAAAAACAAAAAACTACAATATTATCTCAATGATACTAAATTAACACAAAGTATTGTTATTATGTGTTTTTAGTAACCAAAGAGTAATAATTGCAGATTTAAAGGTGGGGTAAGTGATTTCTGGTAGCCAATGAAAAGGGTCTTACCCCTATTTTGGTAGCTCCACCTCACACATACGTACACAACCCAGGCAACGAATAGTTCTGTGAAACAAAGCAGAACCAATGTTACACCGTGTCTACACCGGACACGAGCGGCGCGACAAAATACTATAGAACTTATAATAATCAGTGATGCTGTCTACACCATATAGATATATGCCACTTCTATCAAACCTCTACAATTAATCCAAAATGCCGCTGCAAGATTAATCTTTAATGAACCGAAAAGAACGCATGTCACACCTCTGTTCATCAATTTGCACTGGCTTCCAGTAGCTGCTCGTATTAAATTCAAGGCATTAATGTTTGCCTACAAAACCACCACTGGCTCTGCACCCATTTACCTAAATTCATTACTTCAGAGTTATGTGCCCTCTAGAAGCTTGCGTTCTGCAACTGAACGGTGTATTATTGTGCCATCTCAAAGAGGCACAAAATCACTTTCACTGACTTTTTCATTAACTGTTCCCTCCTCGTGGAATGACCTGCCCAAATCAATCCGAGCAGCTGAGTCCTTAAACATCTTCACGAAACGACTAAAAACACATCTGTTCCACCTTTATTTGACCCTCTAACTCTAACACTTTCTATTCTATTTTA
>NW_015548244.1:121714-131480 GCF_001515605.1 Sinocyclocheilus anshuiensis | reverse complement strand
TGTATATATGTATATATGTATATATATATATATATATATATATATATATATATATATATAATATACACCTTGCTACGTGTACTGTGTTAGGCTAACCGAGACTTGTCATTTGCACTTATATATTGTTGCTCTTTTGTTAGTTTTGACTGCTTTTATTGTCCTCATTTGTAAGTCGCTTTGGATAAAAGCGTCTGCTAAATGACTAAATAAATAAATAAAAATAAATATATATAAATATCTATGGTCTACATTGGATGCAGCGCAGCACGACATGACAAATCCCCGACAGAAAACTGCTGCCGCGTTCTATTCATGACGTATTGACACAAATTTCAAATGATTTTCAACGGTCACGTTGTCGCGTCCAGTGTAGACAGACTTTAGCTGTTGCGGTGCGGCCTGGGTGTAGACACGGTGTTACTCACCTATCGAGAAGAAACAAAGCAACCTCAGCATCCGATCGCAGGCCTTCCGCTCCTTGAGTTCTCTCCAGCGCTGGAAAGCTGATCCGATATTTACACGGGTCCTACTTCTTGCCTTAAGCCTTTGTTTGTTCCGCAGACGTTTTCCTCTTTTGTTTTTTATCTGCCATCTCTATCTTTCTGTCGCTCGTCTCGCTAATGTATGTCCTGTGCACTGAACGCTCTCTCCTCCACATCATGAGTAGACACGCCCCTTACTGCTGATTGGCTACAAGTTTGTTTTGCTAGTCGGCCGAATCAGTTTTCTAAAGCGTTTTTGAAAAATCGCTTACCCCACCTTTAAGTCAATTATAAATAGGGTTGCAAAGGGGTGGAAAATTTCCGGTAAATTTCCGGAAACTTTCCAAAAATCCCTGGAATATTAAAAAAAAATCCTGGAAAGTTTCCAAAATTAAAATTTTCCACCTTTTTTCAACCCTAATTATAAAATTGTATTAGTTACTAATACCACTATCACTGATTTACTACATTTGCTTAATCTGATAGACTGATTAAATCAGCTGATTTTTTTTTTTGCTTGCTTGGCAGATTCTGTCAAAATCTCTCAAAACTCTTCTCAAAGGATCGACGTTGTCTGTTTTTTATTTTCACATGAATCTATTTTTTATTGCTCTGTCCAGTCCCGTCTGTGAGATCGAGGTGCCTGAGCGGTTGACCGTGTCTTATGAAGCGTGAAGACTCACGGCGTGGCAGAGCGGTGCAAACAGGTGCCGGTCCGCCTGGCCACCGAGCAGGAGATTTTACTGGCACACAGGTTTTCGAGTTTTGGCATGTGAACTTAAACCAGGCCCCATTTCTATTGCTATGTGATTGAGTTTGGTTTCAAAATCTTTTGTGTTTACTTTAGTGAGGAATATCTGGAGGCCGTTAAACAGACTCCCAGAATGAGCGTGGAAGAGCTGATGGCGTTTTCGAAGCAGTACAACGACGTCTATTTCCATCAGGTAAGTCCAGATCTTTGATGCTTGTTGGGTTCGGGTGACTGCAGACGTGAATGCTTCCGAACTCAGTCTCTCATGTGACCGCAGAACATCTATCACTGTGCTACGCTGGCCGTGGGCGCCACACTGCAGCTGGTGGACAGCGTGATGAAGAGAGAGGTCAGGAACGGCATGGCACTGGTCAGGTGACCAACAGCTGCTGCTTTCGGGATTGGAAATAAATGAGCAGGGTGTCACCGAGATGCCCGTCAAGAAGACCACCTGCTTAAAGGTGAAGTGTGTAATGTCTTACCCACTCAACGCTAAACAGATCTGCAATATGTTGCTTCGCCGGTTCTGTGAGTTTAAGGCAGGACTACCCTAAGTTTAGTCTGAAACTTAAAGTAAACTAAAATGAAAGTGAAACTAAAAATAAAACATTATTGTTGTTGTTATTAACAATATAAATAATATATCATAATATTTACATGTAATGATCTTAATTTAAATATTTATTATTATTATTTACAATAATTATTCATATTAAATATTAGTAATATGTAATACAGCTTGAATGTAACATTTTAATTTAATAATACATTTAATTATGTATTCATATTGTTGTTATTGTTAGTATTAAAAATATTAGTAATGTATACATTTAATATTTTGATTTCATACTATTTTTATTATTATTAACAATATGTAGTTATGTTAATATTAAAAACTAATAGTATTAAATTACATTTAAACTTAGCATTAATTTAAAAATGAATGAATTATTGTTATTTTAGTATTAACAATATTAATAATGTATTCATTTAATAATACATTATTATTATTATTATTATTATAAGATTATTATTACTAGTAGTACTAAGAATATTTAATTGTTAAAATTAAATATTATTATTTAATAAAATTGACATTCAGCATTTTAATTTAATAGTGAATTTAATATTCAAATGTAGTAATTTTTTTTATTTAAAAACATTTAAATATTTATTATTATAA
Organism: Sinocyclocheilus anshuiensis; assembly: GCF_001515605.1. Taxonomy (NCBI): domain Eukaryota; kingdom Metazoa; phylum Chordata; class Actinopteri; order Cypriniformes; family Cyprinidae; genus Sinocyclocheilus; species Sinocyclocheilus anshuiensis. The sequence continues at coordinate 129,064 of NW_015548244.1, read as the reverse complement.
GATAGATAAGAACATTTATAAAAATGTACTATTTGTAAAATAAAATATTTGTAATTAATGAATGATTTGAATGGATTTTATTCTGTTAAAAAAACGAAATAAGTAGTCATCACTTCTGCATGTTTGTTAATGGACACTTAAATAGAAAAGCAATCCATATTCATATTGGTCAGTGGACAACACAATATGTTAATCCCTATTTTTTAGTAACTCATTTTTGTTCACTTTCCTCTTTTCTCTTTTTGTGACCTTCAGGCCTCCAGGACACCACAGTCAGCACTCCGCTGCGAACGGTTTCTGTGTGTTTAATAATGTGGCCATCGCTGCGCTTTATGCTAAGAAGACCTACAACCTGAACAGGTGAAGGGGTGTAACATCCTGCACGGCTGTACAACAAACACTAATTTACACCTGAAATACTCACTGAAGGAGAACTCAATATTACAGGTTTTGCATAAGATCTTCCGTTTGTCATACAGATGAGTTTGAGCTTGTGGATCTTTCCAGGGTTTTGATTGTGGACTGGGACGTCCACCATGGACAGCGTGTCCAGTACTGTGTTGTGAAGAGGACCCAAGGTGAGTCCATCTTCCTTCTGATGAACAAGATTGTTTACAAGCCTAGATGTCTCAATTTTCTGAAGAAAATGTGAGAGACCTTTGCCTATGAAAGATTTTATTTAATTGTATTTTATTATTTTATTTAACATTTTGTTGTATTATTTTTTAAATTTTATTTTATAAATTAAAATGTAGTATTTTATTAAATGATTAAATTATTTATTTTTTATTAAATTATTTAAATTAGATTTTTCTCACCTGTTTTATCATCCACTAGATAAAAACTCTAAAAAATTGAAGACATCTCCTCAATGAGCTGTGCAGATTGAGAAATCATTTATGTCCATAGCACATCCATTTTTCCTTAGTATGAGCACTCAATGTTTGTTTATTTCCTAGTGTGCTCTCATGTTACGAGCACCAGACCTTCTGGCCCAATCTCCCTGAGTCAGACTACTCCAGCGTTGGGAAAGGCAAAGGATCCGGTTTTAACATGAACCTCCCCTGGAACAAGCGAGTGAAAGCTGAATCAATGCTCAGAAACCATCAAACTCTGTCATAAATGTGTGTTTCATACCAGCAGTGCATGCCAATCAATTCAACATTTAATCACCCATTCTCACTGGTTACAATAAAAATATATTATTTTTTAAAAGCAGATCAACTAAAATAATATTTAACAAAGATTTTGCCACATAGTTTCTATGCTGTGCTTGTTTCCTGCAGGTGGGCATGACGAACAGCGACTATCTGGCTGCTTTCTTCCATGTTCTTTTACCCGTGGCGTATGAGGTACCTGCCGCACGAGAACAACCTTTAGGCCATTAGACTGTTTTCTGAGTGTCTAAGTCAAGCTAATGCACATTTCTTTTCTCTTTCAGTTTGACCCAGAGCTGGTTTTGGTCAGTGCTGGTTTTGATTCAGCCATCGGGGACCCAGAAGTAAGAGACTCTTTTTAAATCTGTGATTGTCTGAGCTCCTGACCTGAGATTTTCTATTCTGGATCCTGTTTGAAGAAACTGCTCAAAAATGAAAATTAGTGAGAATTTACTCACTCGCAGGCCATCCAAGTAGATGTAGACGAGTTTGTTTCTTCATCAGAACAGATTTGGAGAAATGTAGCATTATATGACTTGCTCAGCAATGGATCCTCTGCAGTGAATGGGTGCCGTCAGAATGAGAGTCCAAACAGCTGATCAAAACATCACAATAATCCACACGAGTCCGGTCCATAGCGAAAAGCTGCATGTTTGTAAGAAACAAATCCATCATCAAGACTTTTTAACTTTAAACCGTCGCTTCTTACCAAAATATGAATCCATAATACATAACAATGCTTACTCCAGTGAAAATGTTTCTCGTCTGGATAAGGAGAGAAATATGCTCAGATCAAGCACCATTTATTAGTGAAAACCGTCCGAAACTGATCTAAACAAATATTTTGGTAGATTTTGATGAGAGAGGACAACAGGATTTTTCACTGGAGGAAGCGTTAATATGAACATAATAAAATGTAGCTGTCAAATGTTAAAATGAAATTTAAATAAAAACTAATTTAAATGTCACTACATCTTTAAATCTATTACCAATTGCCTTCAAAAGAGTTATTATCGTTAACTAAAATCAGAACTATTAAAAATGGTTTTGTTTATTAAAATACAGCTGAAATAAAATATAAATATTAGTTGAAAAACTTAAACTAAATGAAAATTAGAAATGTTGCCTTGGCAACTAATAAGTTGAACTAATAAGTTGAAGCACTAAAATTACTAACTGGAAATAAATAAACATTTCCAAGATGTAACGGACCAAAACATCCTCCAGCCTCTTGGAAATATAATTTCAGTTCTTGACCAAATGATGAATAAAGAGGTGAGGACGTGATAACAGGATTCAGGTGTTTATTTTTGTGTGTAGTGTTTGGTAACGGACTGTAACGCTTCATCAGGTGCGTAATGGATGCATCGTGGTGTCTGACTTGAGTTTGTCCGTACGCTGTGCTTATCAACACGCACTGATGGGCCTTGCTGAACGGTACGACATTTCTTAGACTAACAGAAGAATTAGCTTAAAATCAACTTGATCAGATCAATAATTAACTGTTATGTGATACAGTGCCTTGTGTGTTTGATGAAGGGTGCTAGTCGTTTATTTTGGAGAATAAAACTAATGATGGGTGAGCCAGTTATTACATATATTTTTGTGTTTTTTTGTTTGTCGTATAAAGGGAAGAGCTGAATTTTTCTTTTAGAAAAAAAAGTTGTAAAAAAATTTTTTTTTATTATAATATGCATAAAGTTAGTATTTAAAGAAATAATTTTAGTATTACATTTATTTTTAGGAAAAATATAATTTTTTTTTTAGCTTTTTCTGAAAAAGATTATTTTAATTATGTTAGTATTACACTTATTTTTAAATATTATTTAAAAATAATTCTAAATATTTTTTTGCTTTTTTAGTAGCATTTATGTACTATTATATTTTTTATTAAAAATTAGAATTAGCTTTTATTTTTATATTTTCAGTTTTCGTTTTAATTTTAAGTTATTTAAAAATCACATGATCGGCTTGCCTTCACCACATTGGGTGTCTCTCTCTTCAGGAAGGTGTTTCTAGTCCAAATCTGTGCTGAAGAAACTGAAGAGAAGTGCGTGAACCGTTTGTCCTTGTGTCTGAGAGAGGTGTGCGATCACATCTGATATTGTCTCGGATTTTGTCTTATTTCTGTGATGTCACTTCCTCTTCCTGCTCGTCTTCAGGGTGAGAGATTCATGGCAGGATTTATGCAGGCGGTTGTGAGTCTGATCCTCCCTCTGGCATATGAGTTTAACCCCGGGCTGGTGTTGGGGGTTGGGGGTTGTTGGAGACAGTGGGGTAAAGACTCATCTGGCACCAGTCTGGGGTCACCTGACCAGTCTGCTCCAAGGCCTGGCAGAGGGCCGGACGCTTACCCTACTGCAGGTCAGACTCAGTTTTTTATATATTTTATAAAACCATTCCATAAAATACATTACTTTTTTTTTTTTTAATGTATTCTTTTATTGATTTTTAGTTAATTCATTTCAAATGTGTTTATTTAAATGTATTTATTTGTGTTAAATGTATTTGTGTTTATTTTACATTAATGTATTTGTTTTAAATAGTTTATTTTAAATGTATTTATTTGTCTTCAATATATTTATGTATTGTTTATTTAAATGTATTCATATTTATTCATTTTAAATGTATGTGTTTATTTTACATTTATTTATTTTACTAATAGTTTTAAAATGTTTTATTTTTTAATGTATTTACATAGCTTATTTGTTTTAAAAACTATTTATTTTAAATGTATTGATTTATTTTACATGTATTTATTTACAATATTTATTTTTTAATCTATGCATTTATTTGTTTTAAATGGATTTATTTATTTAAATGTATTTTGTATTTATTTTATATTAATTAATTTATTTGTTTTGTGTATTGTTTATTTCATTTTACTTGTCTTAATCTTCTGTATGAGAGTTGCTTGCTACTAGTAAATCGCCATACCCGCAATTCTTCAGGCCTGTGACCAAGATCTGCTGGCGGTTACGGTCTCTGCCCTCTCTGGGGCCCCTGTCCCTCCACTCGGGCCCCTGGGAGCTCCCAAACCTGAAGATGTTCAGATGATGGAAAAGCAGAGACAGAGGCTGCAGAAACGCTGGAGTTTGGTGCAGGAGTGTTAGGGTCTGCTGCGGTGCACAGGTACTGATACCACAGTTCACTAAAATATTTTATGGAGCATGTAATTGAGCAGTTTTGCGAAACATACATCACATATATTTATCTATTTATCATGAATAAATTAATAATTACTTTTTGTTTGTGCAGTTTCGGAAAGCTGATGGAAACCTCTGGAACGTTGAACGAACTGCGTTTTGATGTTCAGTTATGGAAAATAGTCACTTTTTTTTATTTTGTAAATTTTGTATGGCATTAAAAATGTTTGACCTTGTTGCTTGTATAAGGTTTGTTTAGTTAGAAGTGAGCTAAATCTGACAAAACCTCCATTTGAGGACGTAAGCAAAATTATAAATGTTATACATTTTGAATTATGTATTATAAACCGCTTGTTTTCCTCATTTGGATAAAAGCGTCTGCTAAATGAATAAATGTAAATAGATCAATATTTTTTTTAGATGCAGAAAGTTGTCTTTTAGGGTTAATAATTATGACTAGCTTTATATAATAACAATAGATGTCTTAGCTAGGTGATGTGTGTTGTGTGTGTGTTTAGTTTCTTTCTATGACTGACTGTAAGGGTGTGGCTCAAGATGTTACAGCACTTTTCCAGATATGACTATGCCTGACTCAGAATATATCCACAGTGAAAATTTGCTCATACTTCCTTTTTTTTTTTAACTTATATGACACTACCTCGGTGCTGCTTTCTGTTCAATTCTTCATCACACCCAGAGCAAAGGGTAAGTATGCAAAGTTCTCTTTCGATACTTCACTCGTACTGCGTCTGCTAGACGCATATGGGAAAAAAGCCTTTTTTCTCCTGAACTGAAGCCTATTTCATTCACGCAGTGCCCCACGCCCTCCCGTTTCCTTCCTCCCAGGGACCTGTGAGGAAAAAACAGCGGGGCAAAGGGGTCGAGCGATCGGCTACGAGCAAGCTCACGCCGGCCCAGATCCCGCGTGCCTCGCTCTCGCCGCAGAGAGAGTATTCCCCCGTCCTTTTCTCCCGGTCTGATCAGCGTCCCTCTGCTGGTGCGAGCGACCTGATCTCATTTGGGTGAAGTGAGGACGAGCTGCTTGATGACAGCATGTCATTGGCAGCATCGGATGCAGAGGAGCTGTTGGGCTCGGTGAATGACCCCACCCCCTCGCCATCGTCCGCGCCCAGCGCCACCAAAGATGGGACGGATACCGAGCTTCTCCGTATCCTCTCCAAGGCGGTCGAAGATCTGGGTTTAGAGTGGTCCCCTCCAGAGGAGCCATCTTGCAGCCGTCTGGATGAATGGTTCCTGCCGGGGCGCCGACAGGTCCCTCGTCAGCGTACCTCTCCATTCTTCCCGGAGGTTCACGACGAGCTCACCAGATCGTGGCATGCTCCATACTCCGCCCGCCTCCGTACTGCCTCTTCATCCGCCCTCACCTCCATCGACGGCGCTGAAGAAAAGGGGTACGATAAGCCGCCTCCCCTAGATGAGTCAGTGGCCGCGCATCTCTGCCAGCCCACGGCCATCGGCTGGAGAGTGAAGGCCGCTCACCCCATCTAAGCCGTGTAGGACCACTTCAGCTCTCGCTGGACGCTCCTACACCTCAGCTGGACAGGCGGCTTCGGCGCTTCATTCTATGGCGGGCCTCCAGGTCTTCCAGGCCAAAATCCTTGCATCCTCCGAGTCTGGCCTGGACCCCCATTCAGCTCCGGGTACAGAGGGAAATGTGTTTTGTGCAAACAACGGGCTCGTTCATGCACCCAAGCATCCGACCGCTGTGATAGCGGGAAAAATAATAAAACACAAACATTTTCAAAAAGAGAGCAAACTTCCTCTTCCATCACTCGTATGTGTTCTGCCCCCATGCGGCCAGTCACCCGAGTTAATTCAACCCCTCGTCACGCGGGCTGAGGCTTGGCAGGCCATCCCCGGGGTGTCTGAATGAGTTATGGGCATAATAAAGCGAGGATATTCACTCCAATTCGCTCTAAGACCCCCGCGCTTCAGCGGCGTGGTCCCCACCTTCGTGCAGAGCAAGGTGTCCTGCGCTCAGAGGTGATGAATTTGCTGGCAAAAGGAGCCGTGGATCGGCCCTGAAGAACTCCAAGAACTCCCGTTGGATGGAACAGGGCGTGGCCATGGGGATGGTTCACAGAAGGACAGTTGACGCCTCCAATGACAGACGCCTCCAACTCAGGGTGGGGGGCGCTGTGCGAGGACATACCAACCTTCGGCCACTGGTCGATGGCGGAAAAAGGCTTCCACATCAACTGCCTGGAAATGCTAGCAGTATGTCGAGCCTGTCAGTTATTCCTGCCAGTCCTAAACGGACAGGTCCGTGGTGTCCTACATAAATCGCCGGGGAGGCCTCTCCTCGAAGCGCCTCTTCACTCTGGTAGAGCGCCTCCTGGAATGGGCTCAACTCAACCTACGCTCGCTGAGAGCAGCACATATACCGGGCAAATTGAACCAAGAAGCGGACATGTTATCAAGGAGCAATGTCCCCTCAGGGGAGTGGACGCTCCATCCGCAGACGGTTCAGAGGATCTGGGAGATCTTCAGCGAAGCCGAGGTGGACCTCTTCGCCTCAGAAGACAACTCTCACTGCCCAATCTATTTCTCAAAGACCAGGGATGCGTTGGCCCACGATTGGCCCAACCTCCTTCTCTATGCTTTTCCCCTGATCGCTCTGATCCCACAGGTAATCAGGCGAGGGAGGGAACAAGAACACAGGGTTCTCATGGTAGCCCCCCTGTGGATGAACCAGCTGTGGCTATCAGAGCTGACTCAGCTACTGATAGCGGCCCCTTGGCCTGTTCCACTGAGACGGGATCTCCTCTCTCAAGCGAACGGGACATTATGGCATCCTCGGCCCGACCTATGGGCCCTGCACCTCTGGCCGCTCGACGGGAGCCTTCGTGCCTCCCAGAGCGAGTCTTAAACACAATTTCGGAGGCTAGAGCTCCGTCTACGAGACGCCTCTATGCCTTAAAGTGGTCTTTTTTCTCCGCCTGGTGTCTAAACCATGGCAAAGACCCTCTCACTTCCAAATTGGCAGAGGTGCTGTCATTTCTACAAGAGCTGCTGGATAAGGGTCG
>NW_015548244.1:110012-121199 GCF_001515605.1 Sinocyclocheilus anshuiensis | reverse complement strand
GCGTTCCGCTCCCTATAGGCGATCGGAACAACTCTTTGTCAGCTTCGGTAACCGCACCAAGGGGTTTCCGGTTACGAAGCAAAGACTCTCTAGATGGATAGTAGACGCCAAACATACTACATACTCTTCCTTGGGCCTCCAATGCCCCATTGGAGTACGGGCCCACTCGACTAGAGCCTAACATACTCGTGGTGTGTCCATTACGGATATTTGTGAGGCAGCCGGCTGGGCCTCGCCGTCCACATTTGCGAGGTTTTATAATCCTTTCCGCTTGAAATGGCACGCGCTGCGTAAACAGACATGACAGAGAGCCCTTGGCCGTACCGCACCCAAGTTCTCTGGTATTGTTCACCTGTTAGCTCTCGACCCCTGGGTGTCGAAGTTACGGGTATACTCTGGAACGATTAACCAGGCCGGGTGTGACCTAGAAAACTCAGCCCGCTTTAGTCTTGGGTTATTGTTGATTTCTCTATAAGCATTGGTTGCTTATGGAAGTTATACTTTTAGTCGTTCCACTACATTAGCACGGCGTGATGGGACTGTTCCCATATACGTCTAGCAGACGCAGTACGAGTGAAGTATCGAAAGGGAACGTACTCGGTTACTAATGTAACCTCGGTTCCCTGAGATAGGGAACGAGTACTGCGTTGCTAGCCGTGCTATGAAACTGCATGACTCAGTCATCGCTTCAGTCGAAGTAAACCTGAGAATCCTATGGTGAGCGCCCGCTTATATAGCCAGATGCCCCGCCCATTCTGGCGGGCTTTGGCGGGCTTCGTCGCCATAGGCTCGTGCAGCTCCGCTGCCGCGCCATTGGTTAATTTTTAAAGCCCTGCACAAACCAATGGCCGTGCAGTTTCACTGCGTGAATGAAATAGGCTTCAGTTCAGGAGAAAAAAGGCTTTTTTCCCATATGCGTCTAGCAGACGCAGTACTCGTTCCCGTATCTCAGGGAACCGAGGTTACGTTAGTAACCGAGTACGTTATATTTTCTCATTTTCTGAATCTTTGTTTTTCATTATTAGACAGTTATTATCAAATAGTATTAGAGATATGCCCATTTTATCATCTATTTTCAGTGGTTTGCCGTTATTTTTCATGATCAGTATTGTTGTTTATGGCATGTGATGCTTTTCCAAATATTACCAGTTTATAGCTGTTTCCAATTGGATTACAATCTTTAGAATCCTCAATTTAGAATCGCATTTAGAACTTTTTCTGTCTTACTGGTGATATTTGAGTTATCGTATAATAGTATACTCACCTAAATCTATAGATTTTAATCAGGTTTGACGCCCTATTGAATTTCACAATGTTTTGTATGACTTTACAATGTTACGCTCTAGAGGTACTATATCACGTGATTTTAAAAACTAAAAACTTTCAGACTGTTTTATGGTGATTTTGTCTACTGAAAGACTAAATATGTTTTGTCAGCTGAACTGCTGGCCTCTTGTTAAACTACACTACATTCAACTGAGTGTGTACTTCTGTTCCTCAGAGTCTCGTTTTCATTCCTGTTAAACATTAAACAGCGCTACACTGACTAATGGCTATTAATTCTTATTAATACCCAGTAAACGTGCATAAACAAGTTCTTTTATTCCCTATTAAATAAAAAAAAACCGATCATTTTCAGTAAACCGATTAGTCGAACAGCGGTGAGTAAAGTAACACGTACCACGTGACATCGCCGCTCATCCTTAGCACATCTAGACAATATTTTTCACATGATAAATGACACTGAGTAAATTTAATACCTAATTAATTTAAAGTACACCGTAAAAAGTTAAAACAGAAAAATTATTATTTTAGCAAGTTTCGGGCCGCTATGCCCCGCCCCGCCCCTTATAGACAATACTAATGTCCATTCTTCTCACTCGTTCTGTTTCTGTGACTGAAGCCGCAGCGGAGCAGATGGCCGCGATTCCCACCAAACCATCCGGACAGCCGGGCAAGATGAAGAAGGATGAGTCGCTGCTGGGAAAACTGGGGGGAACGTTAGTTCGCAAAAAGAAGATTAAAGAAGGTAATGTTTGCCAGGATATTGTAACTTAACAAAGAAAAGGAGAAAATAATATAATTAGATGAGCACATCATGCCGTGATTGATTTTTATCGCTGTCCATGGTGTTGCACTTGATCAATATTCGAATTTATGAATCTATGAAAATGCTTCTTTTATTGCAGGATATTTAACCAATTGTATTATTTATATTAATATAAATAATTCTACTGGACTGGTGCAATGTTAGTTTTATAATGATTATGATTTACTGTACTTATATCAGCATAACATAAGCTATACTGTGGTGTTGTTGTCTGGGACAGAAATATCCAGGTCAGGAGCTCAAGGTTATTCAGATAAAAATGAGGTGGACTGCTTTGTCCTGTTTACTTATATTGTTTTCAACTCTCAAGAGTTAAAAATCTATCTATCTGCATTTTTGATGAGTTATTTTGTATTTGTTATTTTGCATTTTTTGTATTTTATTATGTATTTTAGATCAAACTCACCCCTTCCAGTCTCCATCTGTGTGAACAGCTGCACAGTAATGTTGTGTGTGTGTGTGTGTGTGTGTCATTGAGGAAAAGAGTGGTTGCTGTGTTCTAACCTCCAGACAGTCACGCAGGAGTGACACGATGTGTTCAAGGCTCTTTAGTGACTCTTTGTTCAGGAGGATCCTTTTTGGGAACTTTCAAAGAATCTTAATAGATTATTTAGTGCTTCAGTATTCAGTGCCATAGTAGCAGCAGCCATGAAACGCTGAATTCTGGCCTGATAAACTAAGATAAGCTTTGGCTGAAAGTGACGGTAATTTTGAGCTTGTGAATTCTGAATACTTTTGCATTTTGAAGTGACTGCCCTGTTAAGTGGTTGATACAGTCTTTTGAGTGGGTGCCAGGGTGTTCTAAATGGTTGTTAGGGTGTTGCTATGGTGTTCAAATAGGTGTTTTCTGGTCAGTTGCTAAGGTGTTATGGATGGTTGTTAGGGTATTTTGGCTGGTTGCTAGGGTGTTCTGAATAGTTGTTTGGGTGTTGCTAGGGTATTTTGGTTGGTTGTTAGGGTGTTACTAGGGTGTTTTGGCTATTTGCTAGGGTGTTCAGGTTGGTTGTTAGGGTGTTGCTAGGGTTTTCTGAATGGCTGTTAGGGTGTTGCTAGGGTGTTCTGGCTGGTTGTTAAGATGTTTCATGGGTGTTCTGGATGGTTTTTCGGGTGTTGCTTTTTAGTGTGTTTGTTAAGGTGTTCTGGCTGGATGTTAGGGTGTTGCAAGGGGTTTCTAAATGGTGTTAGGGTGTTTTGCCTGTTTGCTAGGGTGTTCTGGCTGGTTGTTAGGGTGTTGCCTGGGTCTTCTGGATGGTTTTTAGGGTGTTGTATGGGTGTTCTGGATGGTTGTTAGGGTGTTTCTAGGGTGCTTTGGCTGGATGCTAGGCTGTTCTGGATGGTTGTTAGGTTGTTGCTAGGGGTTGTTGAATGGTTGCTAGAGTGTATTTGACTGGTTGCTAAGGTATCCTGGCTGCATGGCCTGTAATCAGAACTGTGCTGATTGGTGGATGTAGTTTGAAAACTCTGAGGAAATACAGTCATACATTTTTGATGGAAATTTGTGGAAAATTTGATGGTATGCTGGTCAAATGTCTTACAGATGAGTGACTTTAGTTAAGCAGTGATGCTGTTTTATGTACAAGAGTAAACATGAAATTTATAGCGCCATCCAGAGGACATTTGTTAGAAAGAGTGGTTTGTTTTCTTCAGGAAAGTAGTAGCTGTTATGATTGACAGCAGCATTTCCCATCCCTGCTGTGCAGAAGCTGATATCAGAAAACCCTCTGATATAAGGATGTGTGTGAGTGTTTGTTTGTCTGTCAGGATGTTGACTTGCATATTATTGTGTGTGCATGAGTACAGATGTATGAGTACTGACAGATCTGGCTGTTGTTGCCTTCATTTGTTAAGTGTCCTCAGACGAGTTCAGAGCTTTGAGGAACATGGATCTCAGTAAGTTTCACTCTTGTCTATGTTTGTACATCGAGCATCAGTGACGTGTGGCGCTGTTTGTGTAGAGCTATCTGAGGTAAAGTGTTGCTATGTTAAAAATAGCTTTCATCAGAATGCAGAAGTCTAGTTTGTCATAATGGATAGTTTTCAGCTCCTAAAATACAATTCAGTTACGTCAGTGTTAATACAGTGATTATATTAAGTTGGTTGGTTATCATCACCACTCAGTATTCTCAGATAATACTTACAATTATTATTTTTAGGAAAAAAACAAAAACATTTATTTTTAAAAATCAAAATATCAGCCAATTTGCATGTGCCCATTCAATGCCATTACATTTTAATGGTTTATATATAAATAAAAAAGGTGTACATAAATTTTGCTTTTATTGAAATTCAAATATTTTTTAATTATGTTTTTCAAAAATGTTTATGGTCAATACGTTCTGGTCAAATTGCAATAATGGTTCAATGTTTCCGACAACACTATATTTAAGAGCAACTCCATTCCTCTGACCGGACTGTTATTTTTGTCGGCTTTGTAATAAATAACTTTCCCCAAGACCTACAGACACACACACACACACACACACACTGCTGATAAACACTGCAGTGAGTGTGTATTGATTTCTCAGGGAAGTGTTTGTTGTGTCGTGTCAGTGTAGCCACTGCACTTGCTGATCAGCAGCTTTTTACTAATTGATTTGAACGTGAGAAATCAGCTTTGAGAGCAGATTGATGACTTCCTGAAAAGACCTAATTTATTAAATTAATGTCGTCATTCATCAGAACTGCAGAACTGTTAATATATAACATAAATCAATAATCTAAATGTCTCAGTGACCTTACATATCTAATCCATTATAGAATAGAATAGAATAGAATTAGACAACACGCCTCCAAGATCTGGAAGTCTTCGAAGGTCCATGAAGATTTCATGTGTTACAGAAAAACTTGAATATTTAATTCAGAATAGAATAGAATAGAATAGAATCAATTAGACAATGGACATTTAAGATCTGGAAATTTTCGAAGAGTCACAAAGATTTTATGTGTTGCAGAAAAACTTCAATAATAGAATAGAAATAGAATAGAATAGAATAGAATAGAATATAATAGAATAGAATAAATTAGACAATGGACATTTAAGATCTGGAAATTTTCAAAGATCCATTAAGATTTGGTGTGTTGCAGAAAAACTTGAATATAGGATTATAGAATAGAATAGAATTAATTACACAACACAAATCAAATATCTGGAAACCTTTGAACATTAAGAGTTCATGTGTAGCATGAAAAATTTGAATGTCTAATCCATTGTAGAATAGACTAGAATATTAAGACCAAAAATTCTATTTTATTGTGCTCGATAAAAAAATTGAAGACAGATGTACAATATTATAAAAAGCAGAGGTGTATCGTCTCTCCATCAAGTGTTATTCTGGTTAGTCCCTCATTAGTGTGCTCATCATACAGTCACATGTTGCATCTATAAGACTCCATAAGAGTGGAGTGTAGAGCAGCCTCTCGTCCTCATTGAAACAAGAGCAGTGAGGGTGGGGGCTTTCAAAGGGACAGAAATAACACGTGATGACGCGGGTGCGACTGCTGTAGCCACACTGGCGGCCTTACTCACTCACACACACACACACACTCACACACTCGCACTCGCCACCGAGACTCACTGCAGGACATTAGCGGGATTCAGCGCTGTTTAACGGGACATGGCTGGTCTACTGTGTGGAACGAAAAAAAAAAAGCAAGGTAGACTTTGGGCTGTTTTATGGTGCAGCAGTTTAATAGATTTTAATTAAATGAATGCAGATGTACGTTGCCACATTAGATTTACGTGTTAAATATTAAATATAAAAGTAAATATATTTATTTATGAATGCACATGCTTTGATAATCATACACTGAAACATTATTATAAAATATTATAGTATTTATTATATAGGGAATGATTGTGTTAAATAATAATAATAGAATAGTTTTGATAGCAGGTCTGTTTGGTACACACCTGTAGTGTGTGCATGTTCACTATGGTTAGCAGTTAGTACATGGCTATTTTAGGGTGTTTTTCATTCAAAATTATGGTTCAATTATGTAATATCTTTTAATTAATGTACCTTTTATATTATAGATTTACATTGTAAATATCTAATACAAAATGCAATATTTTTTTTTATCTCTGAATATATATGCCTTTGTAAACACACTGTAATATTACAGTACTATTTATTATATTAAGACTATTATATATATTATCATATAATGTTTCTTATAAGAAACACATATAATGTATATAACAATTATATTTTATAAATACATATATACAGTATTTAATATAAATGAAAATGCATTTGTTTATGAATATATGTATGGTCAGTATATATAGTATTTATTACTGTGTAGTATTTAATACACAATATTAGCATTGATCACTATAAATAGCTTCTGTTCCTAGAGGATTTATTTCTGTATGTGAAACATGGACGGAACTGTAATCCTAAAAAATTGAGGCATGTTTCATGGTGCCCTAGAGGGGAAATGCACAATTATGATGAAAAGCAGAAGCTTGCAGGAAATGCAGATTTGGCTTAAGATGCTGCATGCTCTGTGTAGATCTACAGGGTGGATGAAGAACCGTCAATGTGAAACTGTCCCTCTGGACCTTAAATGTTTATACGAGTTTCCACTTACATGGGGGGTTGATGACAAAACATGAATGACACTTTTATTATCCTCTTAAAGTCATTTTTCGACTGTACCGTTGACAGGAAGAAAAAGCAATCTGTTAGGATTCTCATTCATCTTAAAGGGATAGTGGTAACACTTTACTTGAAGGGGTGTGCATAAGACTGACATGACACCTTCATAATCATGACATGACACATGTCATGAATATGAAGGAGGTTTTATGCATGTTTATGACAACTGTCATTCGCTCAGTTATGTCATTTTTAATGCAAATATGACATTATTTGACCTAACCCTAACCTAACCCTACCCCTACCCTTACCCCTAACCATAGCCCATAACAAAGACATCTCAAACAATGTCATCTTTGCATTAAAAATGACATAACTGAGCGAATGACACTTAATGACAGTTGTCATAAACATGCATAAAAAACCTTCATATTCATGACATGTAAATATAATTGCAGGTAATTGCCAAAGCAACATTTCTCATTTTCGTTTATTTTAAGTACTAAAATAACTAAAACTAAATAAATGAAAACTAAAAACTATATAAAAAATATACCTAAAATTCAAATTAAAACAGAAAATATGAAAATAAAATCTAAATTTGAAGGAGGTTTTATGCATGTTTATGACAACTGTCATTCGCTCAGTTATGTCATTTTTAATGCAAATATGACATTATTTGACCTAACCCTACCCTTACCCCTAACCATAGCCCATAACAAAGACATCTCAAACAATGTCAGCTTTGCATTAAAAATTACATAACTGAGCAAGTGACACTTAATGACAGTTGTCATAAACATGCATAAAAAACCCTTCATATTCATGACATGTGTCATGTCATGTTTATGTAGGTGTCATGTCATGATTATGAAGGTGTCATGTCAGTCTTATGCACACCCCTTCAAGTAAAGTGTAACCAGGATAGTTCACCCAAAAATTAAAATTCAGTAGTCGTTTACTCACCCTAAAGTTGTTCTAGACCTGTATGAGTGTGTTTCTTCAACTGAACACAATAGATATTTTGAAGAATGTTGGTAACCAAACAGTTTCTGGACCATATTGACTTTCATTGTATGTATATGTATGTATTTATTTATTACTTCATTCATTCCATCCATACTATGGAAGTTAATGGGGACCAGCAACTGCAACGGTTACCCACATTCTTTAAAATAATATAATTGCAGGTAATTGCCAAAGCAACATTTCTCATTTTCGTTTATTTTAAGTACTAAAATAACTAAAACTAAATAAATGAAAACTAAAAACTATATAAAAAATATACCTAAAATTCAAATTAAAACAGAAAATATGAAAATAAAATCTAAATTAAAATATTAACAAAAACTATAATAGTATATCAATGATACTAAAATAACACTGCCTCAGTGATAGTTTCCTGTGTGATTTGAATTCAGCTTTCTATCCTTATAATGTCAAAAGGAAAAGTATAAGTTCATTTTACACTTTTAAGAGTCTCCAAAGGTCATTTGATGGCAGTAAAAACTTCTACTATAATATATTGAAATATTAGCAATATATGTAGCTTGCAAACAATTTTCTACCACCAGCGGCTTACTGCTAACCATGCTAGCCAGTCAATGCTAACCAGAATAAGTGATGATAGGTCTTTGTGCAGTTTTACACTCAGACATTAGTATTAAAATCTTATTCAAATCAGTCATATTTTTTCACGTAAATGTTAATTTTCAGCATCATTACTCCATCCTTCAGAAATCATTCTAATATGCTGATTTGCTGCTCAAGAAACATTTCTTACTATCAATGTTGAAAACAGTTTTTGCTGTTTAATATTTTTGTGGAAACTGATACTTTTTTTTTTGGATTCTTTGATGAATGGAAAGTTCAAAAGAACAGCATTTATTTGAAATAGAAATCTCTTGCAACATTATTAATGTCTTCACTGTCATTTTTGATACATTTAATGCATCCTTGCTGACTCTGTATGTGTTGGTGTGGGTGTGTGGCATACAGGAGGAACTCTTTCTGATGGTTGGATTCGACCCTGATGACTGTTTGCATTTAAGAGGAAGTGCACTAAACTGAGGCTGTTTTCCATAGAACGAGAGGTCAAGTCACATTATAAATTAACTGTAATAAACTGACAGAGGGAGAGAGAGAGAGAGAGAGAGTGTCACTCATGAATCAGCTGAGTAGGCTAATTAATTGAAACGGCAGTGAGTTACGTGATATTATCCACTGCCTGTCACAGATATTTTCCTGAAACAATGCAGACAATCATAGGAACCCTTACTGTGTACCATGGTTGCTTGATATTTACCATGGTATTGAATTAATACTATATTCCAAGGTACTTCAATAGTATTATCATGGTACATGTCCTAGATAGAAAATATGGTGCTTATGATGCTTTAGTCATCTTCTTTTGTCTTCTTAGTGAGTGACCTTCAGGAACATGGTAAGAACGCCATCAACGCCCCCCTACTGCACACCGACCCAGAGCTGCTCCCTGAGGACACGCTGCTTGGTAACATTAGACTTCTTCTCACCCATTAAACCCAATGTAATGTCTCACTCCTCCACTAGTGGTCAGAATAGAGGGCTGTAGTGACGCCGTATATTTGTAAATTAGCATCACCCTAATTCCACTGGCTTTTAGATTATTCCAGAAAACATGCTCACAAAAGTTTATGATTTCAATCTTCACAAATGAACACAACTTTCACTTTCAACGATCGTATACGCAAATCGTATACGATCGTAAGATGCAAAAAGCCAAACATATGGTATAAATGAACTACACTACGGTCTCAGGACTTCAGCGTCACCACCACTAAGCTTCTTACTACCCTTGTAGTCTTCATTTAAAAATTGTTCACTGACATTTTGAGTTAGAATAGTAAGCAAGAGCATGATTATAAACACAAGTCTTTGAAAGCAATTAGTGAGTAAAGATGTCCCCAACAACACCTATAGTCCCATTTAGACACGTTTGATCTTTTTCAAGACAAGTAAAAGCTTTTAAAAAAAAATTACAAGGGGGTATTACTGATTGTGTTAAAAGAATAGTTCACCCAAAAATTAAAGTTTGCTGAAAACGTTCTCACCCTCAGACCATCCAAGATGTAGATGAGTTTGTTTCTTCATCAGATTTGGAGAAATGTAGCATTGCATCACTTGCTCAGCAATGGATCCTCTGCAGTGAATGGGTGCCGTCAGAATGAGAGTCCAAACAGCTGATAAAAACATCACAATAATCCACAAGTAATCCACACCACTCCAGTCCATCAGTTAACGTCTTGTGAAACAAAAAGCTGCATGTTTGTAACAAACAAATCTTTCAGTAAGACATTTAAACTTTAAACGGTCGCTTCTGGCCAAAATATGAGTCCATAATATCGCTTCCTCCAGTGAAATGTCCATCCCCTGTTGTCCTCTCACATTAAAATACACGCACATATTTGTTTAGAATTTTTGACTGTTTTCACTTTTAAATGGTGCTTAATCTGAGCATATTTCTCTCCTGATTCAGAAGAGATGACTTGTATTTTAGCTGGAAGCAACTGTTTAAAGTTAAAAACATCGTAATAATGGATTTGTTTCTTACAAACATGCAGCTTTTTGTTTCACTAGACGATAATTGATGGACTGGAGTGCTGTGGATTATTGTGATGTTTGTATCAGCTGTTTGGACTCTCATTCTGACGGCACCCATTCACTGCAGAGCATCCACTGGTGAGCAAGTGATACATTGCTACATTTCTCCAAATCTGCTCCCATGAAGAAACAAACTTGAATGGCCTGAGGGTGAGTATATCTTCAGCAAATATTCATTTTTTTGTGTCTGTTTTTATTCTCTTAGTTAAGAATTTAAAGAGAAACATCTGAGATAAAGCTGGCACTTAAGCAGTGCATTACTAAGAACTCCTAAACCGTAGTGTTGGGTGTGGAGGACACTTCCCATTTCCTCCATGTCTCTCACTCACCCTGGTTTCTGAGTAAGACAGCTGGTGAAATGCACCCACACCCAAGACCAACCTAATTGTCTTTAAAAAAAACCAGTGTGTTAAAGAGTTTCTTCTTTCTTCCTTGCTTTTTGCAGAGGAAAATGCAGAGAGGACCATTCTAGACCCCACGTCCAGAGAAGACCTCAATTTTAAAGACCTTCAGAAGGTACAAAACGCCTTTTCTGACTGCTTACAGTAACATTTCAGAATTAATGCCGTGGAAAAGAAAAACAGAAATGGCAGATGAAGACAGTAACACCAATGGAACTTTAAATTTGACATTAAAATCTGTTTAGTCAGCGCCCTCTACAGTTTTACTGTAGACTATGGCATTCATTAATATTTTAAATAAGCTTTTATTTTTATACTAGTAATTATCATTCCAATTTAAGTATTGGTCATTTAATGTTTAATTTTAGTAATTTTGTTATGTGCTTTTGTAATTTTATTAGTATATATATATATATATATATATATATATATA
>NW_015548244.1:93686-108334 GCF_001515605.1 Sinocyclocheilus anshuiensis | reverse complement strand
CTATTTAACTGTAATTTATTTTTCAGTTTTAATTGTAGTAATTTTAACTTAAACATATCATTTCAGTTAGTTGCCAAGGCAGCATTTCTAATTTTTTAACATTTCTATTTTTGTAGTTTCCTCTAATATTTATATTATATAAATACTATATATATTTTATTTCAGTTTACGAAAATATTTTTTAAAAATAGTTTTAGTTTTAGTTTGCAGTAACAACAATGCCTAGACTCTAACATGGAGTGAAAAATGTTGAAGATTAAGCAGTAAATAACAGTAAATACCTTAACAGAAATCACAAATGATAATAAAAAAAACTATCACACCCGTCCAATTAGAGTGAAAATCTGGGCTGCTAAGCCACGCCCATTTTGCATAATTACCATTCTACCCACTGATCCTTATTCTCTCTTCCTCTCAGGTTCTCATTGACTGGATCAACAGTGAACTTGAGGAGGACCGAATCATCGTGAAAGACCTTGAAGAAGATCTGTATGATGGACAGGTGCTGCAGAAACTGTTCGGTAAGACAAAGAACTTTCCCTTCATATTTCTCGTGTTCATCGTCTGTTTTGGCATGTTGCTGTGGTATTTTCAGTGTAGTGAGGGTGTTCTGTGTGTGTCGTCTCCTTCAGAGAAGCTGTCGGGTCATAAGCTAAATGTGGCAGAGGTGACGCAGTCAGAGATCGGACAGAAGCAGAAACTGCAGACGGTTCTAGAGGCTGTTAATGGAGTTCTCAGACCGCTGGACTGGAACACCGAGTGGAGTGTCGACTGTGAGCGCTGAAACACACTCGCATTTAAAGGGACAGTTCACCCAAAAATAAGAATTAAATTGTACCAGGGTTATTATAGTTAACTAAAACCAAAACTATTAAAAACATTTTTGTTAACTGGTATAAAGCTAAAATGAAATGGGCAAGTAACTGACATAAGTTTAAGTTAAAAAATTGCTAACTGTAAATAAATAAAAACTAAAACGGAAATGCAAAGAAAAATAAATGAAACCTATATAGTAATATTAAAAAACCCTTATAACTAATACTAATGACAAAGAGCACATAACACAATTACAAAAAAAGTTACTAAATGAAAATATAAAAACAAAAGTGAATTCAAAATATTAATAAAAACCATTATAGTATATACAGTAAATAATACGAAACAATTCTAAAATAACATGACCTTTTCCCATTCTTATTGGTTAAATGAAATATTATGAAAACAAATATATATGTATATTACTAACTGGAGATGAATAAAAACTAAAACTTAAATCTAAATAGTAATATTAAAAAAAACCTAATACTAATGACGAAAGCACATACCATTTTTACAAATTTAACTAAAATGAAAATTGTAAATATTAATATTGTTTTTAGCAAATAAACAATATACTAAATAATACTAAAATAACATGACCTTTTTCCATTCTTAATGGTTAAATAAATATTATGAAAACAAATATATATGTATATATAACTAACTGGAAATAAATAAAAACTAATCCTGAAAAAGAAATAAAAATAAACCTAAATAGTAATAGATATAAAACTAATATTAATGACAAAAGCACATAACAAAATTACTAACTGGAATAAAATTATAATATAAAAAAAAGCTATTAATTAAATATTATGAAAACAAACATATATGTATATATGTATTATTATTATGTGTAACATGCACTTATAAACTGTGCACAAGAGACCTTTATTAAGAAAGTAAATTGAGTCCATTTTGATTTCAATTAAATGAATCTTTAAATACATTATCAAAAATAAAGAAATGTTTATTGTTGATGTTAAGTCTCTGTCTCTTCCTCAGCAATCCACTCTAAGAACCTGGTGTCCATCGTGTACCTGCTGCTGGCGCTGGCCATCTACTACGCAGCTCCTATCCGCTTACCTGAGCGTGTGTCCATCAGGGTGATCGTGGTCAAGGTACGACGAGTTTATTAAAGTGTGATATTGAACATTATATCAAATAAGTTCAGCCTAATTACAGAGGTTTGTGTTTGTCTCAGAAAAAAGAGGGAATCCTTCAGACTGCTCATGTGACCAAACAACTCACAAGTACCACAACAGAGTAAGACGCTCCAATGTGGCCATCTAGTGGTGATGAAAGATGATTTTAACACAGAAAAGTAGCTTTTGTATTTTGAATGTGTGATCTGATGCTGACTTTGTGTTCACTGTTTCCAACAGAATGATGATCGGAAGATCAGGTGAGTATTCACCAAGCGGCAACCTCCAGCTCTCTCTCTTGTGAAGCCAACACGGAAGTGACTTAAACTGTAATTCGTCAACTGGCCGCTAGAGGCTGGCTGCAAAAGGGAGTCAATCCCATAGACTCCCCATGTTAAAATGCCCAACTTTACAGCAGAAAAAAACACGTTTACAGCCTGGTTCAAAAAATGATTTTGGTCTATATAGCTAATTTTGCCCTTCATGACAACTGTGAGGGGGGTGAATTTTTTTATAACTCATCCGTTTAAATTATATTAAGCCTTAAAGTTCTGCATAATTAAGGGCGTGGCCACTTGAGTGACAGGTGGATTGCCGCTGCTGTCACCGGCGTCGAGCTAGGTGGGCGAGGTTTCAGCAGCCAGCTCCCGCCTCTTTGCCTATTTTCGATTATCCGGGAGTGATGTGCGGTGACTCGCTGCCAAGATGGCGACGGCCGGCTCCGCCTACTTTAGGCTTCAAAAACGCTCTTCAGAAAACTACGGCTGACGTCACGGACACTACGTCCATGTTTTTATACAGTCTATGGTATTCACACACATTTTCATGTTTTTCCTTAAGGATCATACAGAGGTCTAGTTTTTGGAAAATTGTAGCTGGTTCATTGCTGGTCCAAGGTGGTTTACCAGCCGTAATCTGCTTGATCAAGGTGATCTGACAGATTGAAACCAGTGTAGTCCAGCTAATCAACCATCTAGACCAGCTATATGTATAAAATGGCCTGTTTTATTCAAGTAGAACCTATAAAACTAGTGAACATCAGGAGTTGGTTTTATCTGGAATTTCCACAAGTGTATTATGATGGTTTGTATGTTTTAAAAAAAATGGTCTAAAAACTGTTTATTTTATTGTCATTTGCAGAACGTGATGCTTTTGACACGTTATTGGATCACGCACCTGACAAACTGAACGTAGTGAAAATGGTAAGAACTGGATTCGGACGGGACAAGAACTTCTGTGCGATGGTACTGATTATTATCCAAAATTAACCTTCAATGTCTGTTTCTTCAGTCGCTGATTACATTTGTGAATAAACACTTGAACAAACTGAACCTGGAGGTGACGGAGCTGGAATCACAGGTATAAACATCATCTGTTAACTCTCACACAGATCTTTACAATCAAAACCGCTTAAAAACCACTTCGTGTGTGTGTGTGTGAAGTTTGCAGATGGTGTCTATCTGGTGTTGCTGATGGGATTGTTAGAAAATTACTTTGTGCCGCTGTACAACTTCTACCTCACGCCTGAAAGCTTTGAACAGAAGGTAAGTGTGCCATAGGGTGGTCTATTATGGACTGGTGAGGTCTGAAGCGGACTGAATTGTTCTGTTGGGGTCGAATGAAGTCTAATGGAGCTAGATGTGGACTTGAGTCTGATATGGTGCATTTTGGTCTGATGTAGGCTGATGTGGTTTGATGAGGTATTCAATGAATACAAATCAGACCTCATCAAACCACATCAGCCTACATCAGACCAAAATACACCATATCAGACCACATCAAACCATTATCAGACCTTATCAGATTTCATGATTTCACACACAGACCACATCAGTCTCATTAGATGAATAGTATTTATATAGTTTGATTGGGTCTGATGTGGACTTAAGTCTTACAGTGTCTGATGTGGTTTGATTTGTTTTCAGGTACCTCATTCAATTGCATCAGACCCTGTCAGACTTCATGAATCCACATCAGACTACATCAAACAACACCATACTAGACCACATCAGAACCAATCAGACTTCATGAATGCTGTTCAGACTATATCAGACCACATCAATCTCGATGAGTCCACGTCAGATGAATAGTATTTATGAAGTCTGATGTGGACTTGAGTCTAATGTGAAAATTAAATCATTAAGTCTGACAGGGTCTGATGTGGCTTGATGAGGACAGGTTTATTTTCAAATGCCTTATTAGAAGTGCATCATGCTCTGTCAGACATTATGAATCCACATCAGACTACATCAAACCACATCACAGCATATCAGACCACATTAGACTAAACAAGTCCACATCAGACAATTAGTATTTATGGAGTCTCATATGGTTTGATGTGGAATTGCTGATATGTTCGGATGTGGACTTGAGTCTAATGTGCAGTCATTAAATCTGATAGGGTCTGATGTAGTTGATGAAGTCTGGTTTGTTTTTAAAATACCTCATTAAACTGCATCATACCCTGTCAGACTTTAAGAATCCACATCAGACTGCATCAAACCACATCACAACATATCAGACCACATTAGACTAAGCAAGTCCACATCAAAACTTATCAGAGCCAGTCTGATTACATTGTAAATACTTCTCAACGAGTCTGTGGTCTGATGTGGACTCGTGAAGTCTGATGGAATCTGATGTGGTCTGATGTGGACTTCTTAAGTCTGATTATGTGGTGGTTATGGAATCCTTATGGCATTAAACTCACAATTACCTGAGCTTTTCTATTTTTATAACATATAAAACTGGTTTTGTACTAATTACTAAAGAAAGGATTGCTAGAGTGTTTTTCTCTCTGTTTTTCTCTAGGTGCATAATGTCGCATTTGCTTTTGAGCTCATGCAAGATGGTGGATTACAGAAACCCAAAGCGCGACCAGAAGGTACCAGAAAAATCAGTGCCAGCAATGTTACATCAGTGACAACCTTTAGACATCATAACAGACTAGCGCATTGTCTGCACCTGTTCATGGTGTTACCCACATTATCCACTAGATGGAGATGTTCCTCAATTGATGCAGCACACTGTACTTCCCCTGATGACTCTCACTAAACATACTGTGTTCCTTCACAATGACAGGTAACATATTCAAGCCCCTGTCTGTTTAACAGCGAATCTGTTGTTTGTGTCCTGCAGACGTGGTGAACTTGAATCTGAAGTCAACACTCAGGGTGCTTTACAACCTTTTCACCAACTACAAGAACTCGGAGTAACACTGAAAGCGATGCGAGGAAGGTTGCTACATGCCTCATTGACGCCAGGATGTCTGTGCTCACACATCTCTGGTGTTACTTTTGTACATAAGAATGAAATATTTTGTATTATTTGGCTTATTTATGCCCAGAATCGAATGTATCCAGCCTTAATGATGCATCAGTGTAGCAGCTCATTAATATATTTTATTTTTATTGCATTTGACTTACGCAAACAAGGCCTGCCACTGCTTTAAGCACTAGTAGAATAGAATTCTAATAGAAATGCTGTAATTATTTCAAATAAACAAGGACTTTCTACATTCTGGAATGAATTCATTTTGACATTTTGACTCTGAATTTGAACAGAGGGTCTTGATGGTCTTTTTTGATCAAAATAAGCAGTTGAGTATCACGTCTTCATACACAGAATTATTCATACTTAAAAACCTTGGTCCATATAAATATTTCACCTTCATGCGTCTCACACAGGTTTAAAGATTCATTTGAGGGTGTGATTCATTATGACAGACCTACACTGTACCTTTAATTTATTTAGGGCTGTTTGCTACAAGAAGCATCATTATAAGTGTTGCTCACGTTATAGATTTGTAACAGCCAAGTGATACATATTAAACTTGTAACTTTTTGAGTTTGTGCTGGAGACAGTAGTGATTCAAATTCTGGGGTTCAATGATGTCCTATTATAGAATATTGGGGTTGGGTTAATTTGACTTTGGCCAATAAGCAACCTCCCTAGAAACACATTACCAATAAATCTGAACACCCATGCAGTGTCCTGGCAACCACCTACAAAACCCAAGAAATTACACAGCAACACCTCAGAAACCACCCAGAGCACTGTACCAACCATATAGCAACTCCCTAGCAACCATCCAGAACACTTCAGCAACTGCATAACAATACCTTAGCCACCACTGGCAACACTCTAGCAAGCACCTAGAACACCTAAGCAACCACATAGCATCATGTAAGAACACTCAGAACACCTTAGCAACCGTGTATCAATGCCCTGGCAACCACACGGCAACTACACACACAGTACCTTACAAACCGCATAGCAACTCCCTAGCAACCATCCAGAATGATGCCAACCACAGAAAATATCCAGGCATTCACATGTAGTTTGAGTGGTTATTAAACTCGGACCATCTTAGCAACTGCATAGCATTCATATAACAACAACACAGCAATGTCCTAACAACCAACGCACAACACCCAAACAACTGCATATCAACACTCGAGTAACCACCTAGAACTCTCAACAAACCATATAGCAACATAATAACAGACAGTCTGAAAACCTAAGCAATGTCCTGGCAATCAAAAAAGCAACGCCATAGCAACCACCCAGATAACCCTACCAACTGCATAGCAACTCCCTAAAAACCATCCAGAACACCTCAGCAACTGAATAACAATACCTTAGCAACCACCCAGAATACTGACACAATCATTGATTGAGTCTGAGTTGTTATTAGACTCGGACTGTCTTAACAACTGCATATCGGCTCACTAAAATCAGAACTCATAAGGGACCCTACAGCAACACCCTGGCAACCAACTCACAACACTCAAGCATCCACATAGCAACCCTCTAGTAAACACCTAAGCAACTGCATAGCATCATGTAAGAACACTCAGAACACCTTAGCAACCACATAGCAGCATTCTAACCAACCACTCAGAACACCTTAACAACAGGCGACTGCCTAACAACACCCTAGCTAGTTTTGCATGGGCAAACACCATTCTCATTTTCTTGGGAATACGTAAACTGTAGTTTCCAGTCTCATTGTATCTCTCAGAGTGACGCAGAATGTAAACACATCAACAGATGGGTGAGTCTGAATCTAAATAATCCTGTTGTTTTCAGATGCTCCTTTGAGGGTCTTTTTTCAGTTGTTTGTTCTGAATTCAAACTTGCGTTTAATGGGGGAATTAATTGGGATGGTAACCATGGTAACCCTCCGGCCCAAATTACCTCTGGTTTTTATAATCAAAGGGAGGCGTTCTCTCCATCACAGTAAGAGAGTGGAAAATATGTGCAATTGTTGCTCTCAAACCTGGAGCATGTTATTTGAAGAGGAAACGTTGGATCACTATTTGGTTGTATACTAGTAAGCGTTACTGACTCAAATGTCACGTTTAGGCCCCGTGCACAGCCTGTTAGAGGGTCTTGTGTGTGTTTGATGCCGTGTATGACAGTTTAGAACATGATTTATGCTTCTACAAAATAGAACAAAAGAGGAAGTGGTGCCTTACCACTTCCTGTCTGGTTTTGAAACAGGCCTCACCCGTTTCTGAGTACTTGTTTTTGTAGTCGATTCAGAAAGATGGTCGGTTGTGTTGTAGAAGTTGATCGATCCTTGTAGTAAAGGTGATGGACCGTTTGGATGACATTTCGTCTGCAGGCCCACTGAAAGAAGAAGGATTTCTCCAGAAGTGTGGCGAGAGCCGAGGTGAAAGTTTTGACAACAAACAAGGCTGGACTGTATTGCTCTTTCATAATATCGCCATAGACTTCATGGATTTCTCTTTTATGTTTAAGCATAGCCTTTGTCTCAGATGTTTCTCCTACAATTGTTTTGGAGAATCAAAATTGATAAAATTGTACATTAATTAAAGCTATATAAAATGAATATGGATAACATCTCAGATAAAAGTTTGATATTTTTGACATATGAGCACAGTTTGAGACATTATTGAGATATTTTTTGACTTTTTCTTCTCAGGAGAAACATCTGTGAAGCTAAAGCTTCAATTTGCTTTCCATTTTACCTTATTGCTAGACATTAAAAGCAAAAGTTCACTCTAAAATTATAATTATGATGCTTTTATGTACTTTCTGGACCTTAAAGGACATGGTCACCATGAGATTTTGTGTTCCATGACCGTAAATCTGGGCCAACTATTGTTTTAAAGAGGAAGAGATGGTTGAGATTTGAGATGGTCCTTTCTCTTTCCATCTTGTTTTTCTCTCCCGCAGCATGCTTTTGTTGTCAGAGAGGTTTATGTTTTGCCCGTCAGTCTGTGTTAGGTCAATGCGGGCTGGCGTGCGTGATGCAGGAAGGCAGAAATCTCCGAGCTCCGTGTGTTCTCCTCCGTTCAGCCTGAGATCAGTGCCGACTCCCGCAGACGTCTGCTGTGTGTTGTGGAGATTCTCCGTCCTTGTGTTTTGACGTTTGAAGTCGGCTTCGGTTCGACGTACTTCATCATTGCCATAAAAATGTCCATCCGAAAACAAAACCTCAAGATTAATCGCGTCCTTGAAATTCCCTCAGGACACAAACACGCAGACAGAACCCGAACGAGCATCACTTGGCTTTCAAACAGAAGCACTAGAAATCAAATGTCTGTTGAGTGAAACGATGAATAAAGTTCACTTTTTGACAAAAACTATGTATTGAAACAGTCAAAAGAATGGCAGACTGTGGAGCTGAAGAGGAAAAGGGCGAATCGTCAGGGTGAGCGATCATCACAACATCATGACAATGTCAGGACTGCTTCCCAATTTACATTCTTCAATGTAGGCCTAAAGTATGTACTTAGCCAACAAAACTGGCTACAGTATATACACTAGTGTTGGCACAATATATACCTGACATAGGCTAGCCTATATCACTAAAATGTATGTTTTAAGAAACCACACATGTCTTAGTACTACTATTTACTTTTTATGCAGTATATACTGTGCAAAACATGCAAATGTTCTATATGCATGGAATACCTTTCTACATATGCCATTATGTGTATTATACAACTAGAGCACACTAAACCGAACAGTATATCTCACATTGCAATGCGCTCAGCTTGACCTCTCATTTCCAGTATAATGCGTGAACTGGGAATAATTACAGCCCTCATTTTTAATATGTCTATTTTGACAATATTTGACCAAACTGTAAAGACTCTAAAATTTTCCTCAAAATTGAATTAAAAACACCCAATAATATTTTTAGTAGAAGTAGGCTACAGTCTTTTAAACAGTAAGAAGCCAATCAGAAAATGTTTTCTGTCCATGTCTTTTACAATTAAGCGATTGCTGACATTGGATTGGATGACAGGTCTTTTGGAGGGTGTGGTTTCTGGAAAGGGTGTGTCTAATTAAGCCTAAACAACTGAAATTGCATGCAACTCATTTAAATTAATTTTCTATTTACTTTAGCTTTTACATTGAAAAATTTACAATTGACAATTTTAAAAGAGACTTGCAACAAACTCCTCTTATACATTGCAAGGGGTTATGAGTTTTGAAAAGCATAAGAATGAGATTAATTGTGCACATTTGGCTTGCTATTTTTTAACATACTAGGATTCAGAACACACTAATCCTAATCTTCCACACTATGTAGTAAGTATAGTATGTGAATTAGGATGCAGTCACAGTCTTTTATGAGGGACAGACCCAGTGTTTAGCTGAAAGCAAATAAGCATCCAGAGCCTGATAATGTGGCAAATGATGTGTTTTATTGTGGGTCTTAAGGAGCAGAGAGAAGAATGATAATTCAACCGACATCTTTAGAAGACCCCACACTCAACAAACTTAAAGAGGTGGGATACTTAACATCTTTTTAGGGAGGTGTGGCATAGTGGCTAATGCTCAGGGCTGATAACTGGAAGATTTCTGGTTTGAGTTATTAAAAACGTCTACTAATTCATTAGTTACTGTACTAACTAACCCACTGATATCAATGAGAACCTCATTTCTTGAGGGGTGTCTGAATATCTGTGGATTTTCTCGGTTGCTTTGTAGCAGGTGTTGGTGGAATGTATCAACAAATCTCTGAAAATTGAACACATTGTGGTGCGAACTCTGGAGGAAGACCTTTATGATGGACTCATCCTTCATCACCTGTTACGTAAGAATCATGTCAGAGCAAGAAAATTATGAACAGGCACATTATTGAGTGAACCTCATGCTTAAAAGAATAGTTCACCCAAAAATGAAAATTGCCTGAAAATGTACTCACCCTCAGACCATCCAAGATATAGGTGAGTTTGTTTCTTAATCAGAACAGATTTGTATAAATTCAGCATTACATCACATGCTCACCAGTGGATCCTCTGCAGTGGATGGGTGCCGTCAGAATGAGAGTTTAAACAGCTGATAAAAACATCACAATAACCCACAAGTAATCCACACCACTCCAGTCCATCAGTTAATGTCTTGTGAAGTGAAAAGTTGCATGTTTGTAAGAAACAAAGTCATCATTAAAGCATTTTAACTTCAAACTTCACATCTGACCATCCCTTGTCCATCCCCTGTTGTCCTCTCTCATCAAAATCCACCCTCATATTTTAGACAGAAGCAACAGTTTGAAGTTAAAAATGTCTTAATGATGGATTTGTTTCTTACAAACACAGTTTTTCGCTTCACAAGATGTTAATTGATGGACTGGAGTGGTGTGGATTACTTGTGAATTATTGTGATGTTTTTATCAGCTGTTTGGACTCTCATTCTGACAGCACCCATTCACTGCGGAGCATCCATTGCTGAGCAAGTGATGTAATGCTACATTTCTGCAAATCTGCTTTGTTGAAGAAACAAACTCATCTACATCTGGCATGAGGATGCGTACTTTTTCAGCAAATTTCCATTTTTGGGTGAACTATTCTTGAATTGTCATAAAAATGAAGGCAAAATACAAAAAATGTTTCTAATAAAAGGCTTCTTTCTTTTCTATTTTGAGGTGAACGATAACCCTCTATACAATCACGTTGACACGTCTGTGCATGTTTTGATCCCAGACAGGTTAGCGGGGGTTCAGTTACATATAGAGGAGATCGCATTGAGCACTGACGCCCAGGTACGGAAACTAGAGGTGATCCTGACAGCTCTCAACGAGACCTTAGGGCTGAACGAGGAAACGGCCAAATGGAATGTTAAACAGGAGGCAATCAAATCAAATCTTGCCACTAACCTATTTACATATTTATAAGTATATGTCCACCGTTCTCCAACCTTGTCATCTGTCAGTCATTCACAGTAGAGACCTTTTGGCTACAATGCATCTTCTGGTGGCTATGGCGAGGCATTTCCAACCCGATCTAGTCCTGCCTGTAAACGTCAGCATGGAGGTCATCCACTGTGAGGTGATTAATATTGAAATTATTTAAATGTGTAAACTAAATGTTTCAAAATTACACTGGCCGTATAGTAAAGAGGTTGTGAAGCCACTAACACCACAATACTGCTGTTTTAGGTGGTTGCTAGGGTGTTGCCAATATAATATAATTTAATAATTTTCACAATTCATCACTGCATATTATTTAAAAAAACTTAATATGCATATTGTAAAGAGCAATTATTTTCAATTTATTTGTCATTGCATATTTGAAAAGTTACTATGCATATTATAATGGAAAAAAATTATTTCATGTTCAACTTTTCACAGTTTGTGACTGCATATTATTTGAAAAATGAAAATTTTTAAATTAATATGCATATTTTAATGAACAATTGTTTTCATAATTTTCTCATAACTCATTATTGCATATTATTTAAAAAATAATATGCATATTATAATGAACATTTTGTTTTCATTATTTCTTACAATTCATCACTGCATATTTAAAAAAAAATCAATATTCATATTATAATGAAAAAGAAAGATGTCATATTTTGTCATAATTCATTATTCCATATTTTTTGAAAAATTGACATGCATATAATTTTTTCATAACATTTTACAGTTTATCACTACAAAATATTTTTAAAAATCATATGCATATTATCATGAAAAACTGCTTAATTTTTGGAACACAATTCATCATTGCATATTATTAGAAAAATTAATATGCATTTTATAAAAAAGGGGAAAAAAATTCTGCTCATGTAAAAAAAAAAACCCACAAAAAAAAACTTTTCCTGCTCATGTATCAAATCTGCACATCCAGAGAAAAATTGTATTAACCAATATTATAAGAGCCTGATATCCATCATCCAATCAAATCCAAATGGAATCAAGTCCCACATTATTCATTTTGAATATTCACTGAGCAGTTAAATTGCATTACAGAAGTCAAATATTCACGTTGTTAGCATTCATTCAAATCTAATTTGTTAAACAGGTCACAAAAAGTGGCATCAAGGCAGACAAGCAGACAGAATTCATCACATTTCAAAGGTTTGTGAAGAACCTCCTTCCCTATTAAACATTCAACTGCACTTTGAATCTCTGTGACACCATCCAAACCAGTGTTTTCATGGTCTGTTGTTTGTCTCCGCAGTAATTCCAGTGAAGTGCTGGAGAGAGAATCTAACAGTGAGTCAAACAGAGGCTGAACTCTGAGCCTTTTCATTTCCATATTTATAAGCATCAGTAACTTTCAGATAGTGGAGGCGTATAAAGAAGAAAGCGTTTGCTTCTTAATCGCTCTCTTGCAATGTCTTTGCAGAGGAATGTCCACTTGATGAGCTCTTCAAGCTGGAGGCTCACAAAATTGAGACCGTGAAAAAGGTTGCGATTTAGTTCGATATGTCTCTAAATGTAGCCTTTGACACATGTCTTGCACAGCTTCATTAAGTTTTCTTTCCTACAGGTCATTTTGCACTTTGTGAGTAAGAACATGTCATCTCTGGGACTGAATGTGACAGACCTCGACAAACAGGTATGCTAACCCTAGTTTAAAAGCCTCATGGTGCATTTTTTTCTAGAGGTCAACTTAAAGGTTAAAGGAATAATCCGCCCAAAAATTAACATTTGCTGAGAATGTATTTAGCCTTAGGCCATTCAAAATGTAGATGTAGATGAGTTTGTTTCTTCATCAGAACAGATTTGGAGAAATGTACACATCATTAAGATGTTTTTACCTTCAAACCATTGCTTCCAGCTAATACTTTATTTGAGTTGTCTATCTATAATATTCGTCTGAATCAGGAGAGAAATACGCACAGATCAAGCACCGTTTTAAACAAGTGGAAACAGTCCAAAACAGTTGTAAACAAATATGTTGGTGGGTTTTGAGGTGAGAGGACAACAGGAAACGGATTTTTTAGAATTAAATGATCACAAAAATATATATATTTTTTAACAATATAAGCCTTTTATTTTTGACGTCTCATGTTTTGTTAGTTTGCAGATGGAGAGATTCTGCTCTTGTTGATCGGTCAGTTGGAGGACTTCTTCATATCACTCTGCGAGTTCTCCCTTTGTCCTGTCGGGAGCTCAGAAATGGTGAGAACCTGAGAGAACCTTAGAGTTTTGCATTTGCACTGAAACAAGAGAACCATGTTGTTAGTCAGCTCCATTTCGCTTTACAACAATAAGAAAAATGTAATCCAGGCTTATAGGATTTTACATCGGCGTAACTTCACACGCACCTCCAGGAAATGTCTCGCCGTTGTATAATTAACGTCTCTTAGGATGACTGTGGATATGACAGCAGAGCAGCATAAGGCA
The DNA here is from genome assembly GCF_001515605.1 of Sinocyclocheilus anshuiensis. Classification (NCBI taxonomy): domain Eukaryota; kingdom Metazoa; phylum Chordata; class Actinopteri; order Cypriniformes; family Cyprinidae; genus Sinocyclocheilus; species Sinocyclocheilus anshuiensis. The sequence goes on along the minus strand of NW_015548244.1, from coordinate 94,750 downwards.
TGTTAAGAAACCGAGGGTAATGCAAAAGACAGAAATCAAAACTAATGATCTCATGGTTGCCAGAGAACTCGCAGTGTTGCAGATTTAAATTACATTTAGTTGTTTGTTTTAAAAAATGTTGATCTTTTTGTCATTGTTGCAGCTTCATAATGTGACACTTGCATTGGATCTTCTCATAGACCGAGGACTTCTGATTTAATCCGTTGACCCTCAAGGTAATTAATTTGGGACAGTCTAAACCCTAGTGAGCTGCGTTGTTGTCGAGTGTGTACATCCCAAACAAAACCACTTGAGAAACTCAAATCTTATTAGGCAGCATTATTTTCCCGCCATCTGTTTGATATCATATATTGTTTAAAATGGTCTGTTTTTGATGTTTTAATCAAATACTTTTATTTAATATGAAATATTTTCATAATAAATATTTTCTTGTCATTTTCAATGTTTATTTATAATCAACAATTCTCTCACTTCACCATCCAGCTTGAATTTATTTTGCAAATGTAATAACACTTCATGAAGGATATGTGCACTACTGAACTAAAACCCTATTTAGGCTGTTTTTGTGTACTTCTTTAGTAGAATAGCTGTTATTTAGCATCTATTGTTGATCTGTCTGGTTGTTCATAAGCTCATTTTGCATGTTTCTCACAGATATTGTTTCCCAAGATGTTCCAGCCACTGTGAAAGTGCTGTATTACTTATTCAAGAGGCACAAAAACAAATAATCTAGTGACCCACCTTTCAATTTAATAAAACCTTTCATAATGCTTTAAATAATCAAATTCACTGTAAATGTGCGTCTGCCTTCTGACTAAAAATCAGGGCACAGAGTTGACAGTCAGATTACTTTGGCACTCAGAGTGTTAGAACACTTTAGAAGCAATTGTACAGAGTGTCTCTGATCCACAGAAGAGGCTTCAGAGAGAAAATGAGAGAACATGGCCACTCATCTCATCATGGAAATTGCTTTTGGATGCTGACAGCTTCAAATTAATGTCACCTTTTCATTTTCCCACTTTCCAGTTTTTTTTTTTTTTTTTTTTTTTTTTTGTCAGAGTTGG
>NW_015548244.1:90844-93495 GCF_001515605.1 Sinocyclocheilus anshuiensis | reverse complement strand
TTTTTTTTTTTTTTTTGGACAGATGTGCATTAGTCTTTATGTATCACTCAACAGTTTTCTGTTGACTTTGCAGCTTGTTTTCGAATAAAAGTGGTGCATATATCAGCTCTGAAACTACATAATTTCTTCTTCAATACTGGACTTATTTGTGAGTGTGTGTGTGCGTGCGTGCGCCTGTGTGACAAGCTTTATCACTTTGAAAAACCGTTTGTGGATAAACTCCTATGTGCAGAACAGTAGATTTATTTATTATTATTATAAAACTAGATTTATTTATTATTAATGAAAAAAAGGGAAATCCTGAGGTAAAATGTACTTTTCCATTGCTCGTTAGCTATAAAAACTTTGCTAAAATCATAACGTCTCGGTTACGTATTGTAACCCTCGTTCCCTGAAGGAGGGAACGGAGACGTCACGTCGGATGACCGACGAATTGGGATCTTGCTTAGAGAGACCAATCTACTTCGAGTGTAAACTAAACGAGCCAATGCACATTGGCATGCGATTATTGCATCCAGCTGCTGCTGATCACAGCGTGAGTATAAGTAGGCAGCAGATGCAGCGCATATTCAGGTTTTCGCTGAGGAGCCGAGCCAAGCGCACAGGGGAGATGGCCGTCTGCAACACACACAGGGGTAGTGCAGCCTGCTGTGTGCAACCCACTCGACACGGGAAAACCACCGCCGCTGAAGCGCCGTACCACCAGCACGAGAGCCCACGAAGAGCATGCTTGACTGTAGTTTTTACTTCTCTACGTAGAAGGTCAGGAGCAGAACGATAGAACCGCTCGGCTACGAAGCGAAAAGCTGAATATGCGCTGCATCTGCTGCCTACTTATACTCACGCTGTGATCAGCAGCAGCTGGATGCAATAATCGCATGCCAATGTGCATTGGCTCGTTTAGTTTACACTCGAAGTAGATTGGTCTCTCTAAGCGAGATCCCAATTCGTCGGTCATCCGACGTGACGTCGGGAGTAACCGACTGAAAGGGAACTATATTGTTAAACATTGGTCAGAGTGTGTGGACAAATTTCAAATGAACACTACAAACATATTATTTCTAAACTTCAGAGGAACTCAAGCTCATATTCTTGATGTCAACAGTAAAGGGCATCTCTCACTGAGAATAGCCTCCATCCACCTCCGTAATTTAATTTTCTTAATGTGTGTTCTCTCAAATTGGATACGGTGAATGACTTCCATTTAATCTAAATGGCAAAAGCATAATGGGCAGTTTAAGAGAGTCTCCTCTCAGCGAATGGGCCGGGATTCGAGGTGCGGGTGGATGGATGCTCTGATGGCGTTTTAATGATGAATTGCCCTTGGGTACTTTTTTTACCATTGCTGTTACCGAGCAGAAAACTTATGAGAAGCTGACATTTTTCATCCTAACGCCCATTTGTTATTCGTTTATATTCATAACCGCAATTTTTCAGCCTTACTTATCCCTTGCCGTGGGTGTTAGTGTCATAAAAATGAATGAAATCTGTAGGATGACGAGCGGTAAGAAAGCAGATTGCAGTAGAGACGTGTAGGTGGTTTGGACAGACAGATGGACAGAATTTCTGGAAATTCTCACATTAGTAACTTCAAAAGCAGCCTACGTAATGATCCTGAGTGACCAGATGACACCCTGTGAGATACAACATATCCGTCGCTGTCCATTTTGCCCTCTGCGTCTACTCCGAACCATCTAATGACCTGGTGGGGCAATTTCTAGGGTTGATGGGGGGGATACTGCTGGCGACGAATGGTTTAAATGAATACAGATGCCAGCAACGTATGACTGAAACTCCCTGCTGATGTCTCATCATCTCATGCCTAGAGCAAGAAAGGCGTCTGAGTCACTGCTGGAGATAATGCTTCACTGAGAAACCCAAACTGTGGTAAGAACAACACAAACAAAAAATGTAACTGTCTAAAAGTTTATTTTTCCTGTGTTGTACAAATTTGACAAAGTATAACACAATGCTACTTTGTATATAGTACCCACTTGTGAAACAATGACGAGAGTTTACCAGACCAGCTGTTGCGAGGTAAAAGCCACAAAGCCGTACGAACAGGTGAAGATTGACAGTAAGGCAACTGTTGATGTAGAGACAGGAGCGCGACATTGGATTTTTAGGTAAACACTGTAATTTATTGTACGTGAAAAGGTTTTCCAGTGGTGACTTGAGAGTTGCAATCGCTTGCAGCAAATCTCAGCTTTCAGTTCAAGCTTCCATAGTGGTGAGAATCTAATTATGGGAATGATGACTTTCCTTGTTTCCTAAAACGTCATGTTGATTAAAGGGGTCATATGATGCGATTTCAATTTTTCCTTTCTCTTTGGAGTGTTACAAGCTCTTGGTGCATAAAGAAGATCTGTAAAGTTGCAAAGACTAAAGTCTCAAATCCAAAGAGATATTCTTTATAAAAGTTAAGACTTGTCCACGCCCTCCTAAAATAGCTCGTTCTAACACGCCCCCACATGTCTACATCACTGTGTGGGAAGATTTGCATAACACCGCCCAAATGTTCACGCAAAGAAAGAAGGCGTAACTTTGATTGTCGCTGTAGTATTGTTGTTGCCGCCGGCGCCATGTTGTGGAGATGCTGTGTGCTTTGTTGTGAAAGTGAAACTACTTTGTTTGGTCTTCCAAAAGAGGAC
>NW_015548244.1:85251-90793 GCF_001515605.1 Sinocyclocheilus anshuiensis | reverse complement strand
TTATGCGATTTATAATAGATGTAATAAAAATATAGTAAAAAATCTATTTACTAAAAATATAAAAATTTGTTTATATTTTATATATACGCTATTTATTTGCTCAAATGTTCTATTTATTTAATAATAAATTTATTAATAAATTTAAAAATTATATATTATATACATATATAGTATACACATATTTTATATATAGTACACACACTATATATATATATATATTTATAGTGTATGTGTGTGTATATGTATACACACACACACACACATAATATATTGATCACTTTTACCATTGTTTTATTCAATTATATCTATATATATTCTGTATTTATTGCTAGATTTATTTTTGTAATTGTAACTTTTATTTTAACGTTGTTTTATTCAGTCATTTCATTCACAGTGCCATTAAAATTAATAAATGCAAATGAACTGCCCAAAACCCCTGAACTTATATTTCCATAGCATAATTTTGAACTGATTGTTTAATATATTGTAAGTTCAAAAATGACACCAAAGTATACATTTGGCTTTAACTGTCCTTCTTTTTCCGTTCATTCTGGCAGTTTGTATGAACTTTACATGGATTCCCAATGGGAGAGTTGTAATTAGGTATTTTTAATTGTCTGAAGTATTTTCAAAATAACCAGATGTTATAAACATGTCTCGTCAAATCATGCAACCAATTACGGTGATTCAAACCACAAGCTCATGGAGAAAATGATTCCTCCTTTAAGTTGGTTTTAGGTTTGAATCGACATGTTGTATTTACTTTTGTGAATTATGTCGAGAGCGCAGGGCTTTTCTCTCAAACCTCATTTCATGTTATTTAAACCACCAGATGCTTTCGAGCAACTAAAATACTGTATGAAGATGAATCGCTTGCGCCATATGTCCATGTCATAATTAGTGCCTCAGACAGGCAGACTACACAGAAATTTGACTTCTCAGTAAAGGTTCATGAAAATATACATGCAGGGTGGGACTGTCATGTGACCCACGAGTCACATGATATCATGAAAGCTTTCTGAGCTGGTTTCCATGGTGATGGATGCTGTGACGCAGCACAGAGTAAATATTTGGTCGTTTTCTTTGATTCGAGACTTCCTGAGCGTTGCTCAGAAATGTGTGTATTTGTTTATAACAAAACACTTATCCAAGACAGGGCATTTTCTTTTTCATTTTTTCAGCTAGTGTACCTGATTGTAACCCATTTAGAATTTTTAAATCATTTAAATAAGTTTTTGAAATATACTTCAAACCAATGCATTCAACTAGGTACAATAATATTGCATTATTATTATATTATTATTTCAGTGTTCAGAAACAACAGTTTTAGTATCTTTAGCTCCATCTATTGGTTGTTTGATGAGATTGCAACTGTCCTGCATTTTAAAGGGATATTATCATATCATCAGAAAATGTAAAATCAGAATGAATGATAATTGTGTTATTCAAATATGAAATGCAAATCCCAATTATTTAGGATTGTGTCAATATAAGGCCTTTTACAACTATATTATTAGCTGCATATTTTAAATATAATACTATATATAATTTAATGAATTTATGCATTTAGCAGACACTTTTATCCAAAGCGACTTACAGTGCATTCAGGCTATACATTTTTTACCAGTATGTGTGTTTCCTGGGAATCGAACCCATGACTTTTTGACAACACAATGCTCTACCACTGAGCCACAGGAACACTAAAACAAGACTGCGGTTTTACTATTATATGTATTAGAGAGAGAGAGAAATTATAGAAATTAACATCTGTGTGTGTGACATAGAAATAAATAATTCTTGATGTTTTGGAGGGGGAAAAACAGATAAAAAAAACATTTTTTAAAATTTATTAATCACATTTTTATATAGTTTTCATGACATTTTATATGCACACATTTTCAGGCAGTGCATGGTATAGTACTTTCCAATAGATATATGCAACACACATTTGACACAAACTGAACCACAATGTTCACAATGGGGTACTGACATCAGTACACGACCAGAGGAAGAAGAGTTCTTCATCATCATCATCAGTCATTAGTGTCATTCAGCATCTGTAGATAATATTCATCTCCCCCAAACCCACTTTACTCACGCGCTCCAAAAGTATTAGTCCATCTGACTCGTTTCCACTCCCTTTGGCAGTTTTTTTTAACAGTATTGGCCAGTATTGTTCGTTTATTGTGTTTCATTTTATTGTTTCTTGTCTCTTCTGAAAACACACTCCCAGGCGCTCAGAGGAAAGCCAGAACTGCCATTAGCATAGAAAAGTCTTATTGCTCCCGTCTGTGAATTAGAAACAAGGAATTTCAAATGTCAGATCCGTCCACCTAGAATGTTACGCAACTGTTACATTGTAAACTCAACATGGGTGGTTTCCAGAGGCGTTGTTATGCTCTGAATGTTATAAGTTTTTTAGAATGTTGCTACATGGTTGCTAGGGTGTATTGCATGGTTGCTAGGTGGTTACATACTGGCCTAACAGAGTCTCTGTGGAATTTTTTTTTTTCAATCATAAATAGTGATGCTTAGTAGACATGAAATCTTTGGGATATATTTTCTTTATGATGTTAAAACCATGTAGCTACAAACTCTCTAAAATTGTCAGTGATCCTTCCTCCAATCAAATGTCAGAGAAATCATTTCCATCCCTTTGATAAGGCCAGATAAATCCAAAAGGGATATGCATATACTGTTCATTTACACTAATGAAAAATATGCTGTTTTATCTAGAAGGCAGTACAGTTTTTGTCAAAAACACTGTTTTTTTGTTTTCTAATTCACAGGAGTGGCTCAATAAAATTCATATCGTGTGAAAGTCAGTCTGCGTTGCATTACAGTGAAATTGTTGATGCAAGTAACGTTTAATTAAAGGGGTCATATGTTGCGATTTCAATTTTTCCTTTCTCTTTGGAGTGTTACAAGCTGTTCGTGCATAGATAAGATCCCTAAAGTTGCAAAGACTAAAGTCTCAAATCCAAAGAGATATTCTTTATAAAAGTTAAGACTTGTCCACGCCCTCCTAAAATAGCTCGTTCTAACACGCCCCCACATGTCTACATCACTGTGTGGGAAGATTTGCATAACACCGCCCAAATGTTCACGCAAAGAAAGAAGGCGTAACTTTGATTGTCGCTGTAGTATTGTTGTTGCCGCCGGCGCCATGTTGTGGAGATGCTGTGTGCTTTGTTGTGAAAGTGAAACTACTTTGTTTGGTCTTCCAAAAGAGGACGATATCTGCTTCGTCATGCCTGGAGCTGATCCGTGCTGGTCGCTGAGGAAATACATCAACTTCGCGCTGTGGATCGCCGGATCAGCTTTCACCGTGGACGAAGCGGAGTCCAGCCCGGGGTCGTCTGGATGGCCACATATATGGCCACCCTAGATAGAAATCTCAGTACAAACTCCTCCTGGATCCTTTTTTCATGGGTGAATTTCACCAAACATGTCAAATAGAATCAAAAGGAAAATAATAAATGATATTTTATGTAAAGAAAACAAAGCTTATTTAAAAACAATTTAGATTTCTTATATTTTGTATAGCCTAATTAAACTTAATTATACAAAAACATTTTAAACTTAAAAATAAACAATAACAAAATTATTGTGCTGCTTTTCATTTTTCAGTTCATGTTATTTTAAAGTTTAATTAGTATTTTTACTGCAATAAAGTAAAAATACTGTATTTTAATTAGAATAATTTTATATAATCATATATTATACTTATGACAAACTTAAAAGCAAAATGTACTTATTCAATAAAGTAATTTGAAGTTAAAATGTGTTTAAATGTCATGAAAATGACATGTAGAAGCAATGCAAAAACTGATTTAGTCTTAGCAATATAGCAATAATAGCTTAATTTTCTTCACGTAAAATATGGTGTCTTATTTATTCCTTTTGATTTTAGAGGTGAAATATGACCTGGACATGTTAGCAATGCCTAGGCCCACACATAATCTGAATATTCCATTAATATTATTTTTTTGTGCATTTTTGCTAATTGTGGGAAAAAAAAAAAGAAAAAAAAAAGGGAATTTTGTGGAATGGTTTTAATTTGGGAAAATGTCAAACTGAGCTGAAAGCCTTCTCAAATTAACAAACATTTTTAATAAACAAACACACCAGGGTGCAAGCTTTGTAAATAATGAGTGAATTTTGCAGAAATCTGTGGGCAGTGATTTCATGCAGGCCTAGCAATGCCCAAACATCTTCAGCAGAGTTTCCATATTCTAACAGATGATGAATCACAGTCGATCCTCTTGCCAGCTGACATTATAATTAAACTCACACCTGCTCAAACCAGAGATCACGTCTTCTCGTAATCTCATCTGATCACCTCCACCTTGAGCTCGTTTCTGAACCACCAATTACTTCAGTCCAAAGGTGGTGAAGCCACAGCGGCGCTGTTTTGCATGAGGGTAATTGGGCTGCTGTCTGCCAAAAACGGCACTGTGGACTTTTACCAACAGACATATTCTAAATGTATTGCTGAAAACATGCTGTAATCTGTTTGGTGCAGAATCCAAGACTGAAGAGCTTGCTTTAAATACTTGCTGATCAGTGCACATGAAGTAAGTTTGTTACTTTGAACACTTTGAAGTCTGATATTTTGTTCTGTTTTTGATGACATCTGGAAATTAGCCAAGTAGATGTTCTTTGGTGATTTGTTGCTCTTAAATTAATAATTTCTAGTAAATATTCATTGTCCAAATCCTAAAATCATAGGGATATGATTGAGTGATGAAAATGCCCTAAACTTAAAATATGAAATCTGATTGGCTGACTGTAATATTCTTCCATCACAAGCAAGGATGTTGATGAAGGAACATGTTCTACTTGGCTAAATTGAGTTTAGCTAAATTTCAACAGGCATAAGAAGCCGATACCCAGATAACAATGAATGTTTTCAGAACTTTGGCTAATGTTCTGGCAGGGTTCTCTCAAAGTTATGAACAAATGTTCTTCCAGTAATACTAATAGGACATTTGTTCCGAGTTATCTGGTCTTTAATAATGTTCTCAACATGTTAGCACAAAAACATTATTTCTACATTGTTTAATTTCTAAAATGTTTGAGTTGGATCTTTTTTTTTTTTTTTTTAATTCAAAAGTAACGTTCTCATAATGTCTGGAAAATTATTAAATAGAATGTATCCTCAAGGGGCCATTCACACAGAACGTGTTTTTCCAATCCAATGTGGTACTTTCCATTGTTTTTCTATGTAAATGTGTTAGATGTCTTCTGCAGTGTCTTGCACATGAGCGGATTGTTTTTAAGATGGCGTGTCACTTTAAAAGAACTTAAACTTTTACACACAGTGCCACACATCAATGTCAGTTCAAAAACAGTGGACTAATCAGAAGACCCTAGAGGCAAGCCTTGCAAACTCCATAGCAAGTTGGCATGGCAACTGTTGTTTTTTAAAGTGGTCATACGATGCGATTTCAATATTTTCTTTCTCTTTGGAGTGTTACAAGCTCTTGGTGCATAAAGAAGATCTGTAAAGTTGCAAAGACTAAAGTCTCAAATCCAAAGA
>NW_015548244.1:84831-85202 GCF_001515605.1 Sinocyclocheilus anshuiensis | reverse complement strand
ACCCAAATATTAATTTGTGTGCAGCACATTTTATGGAGGACTGTTTCCTGATCCTGGGAAAGTAGACTACAATGCCGGCGCTTCTGACTCACAGACTGCAAGTAAGTTTTTTATTTTTTATTTTTTTTTTAATTATTTTTTTTTTATTTATTTTTTTTTTTATAGATAAGGGATTTGCCACTGATGATTCAAATGCGAGTTTTGAGCAGTGTGGAGCAGCACTTGTTGTTTGTCATTTCTCTGTTCACAAATGCAGACAGGGTTTTATGTTTACGCGGTGCGATGCAATGCAACGCAACGCAACGCGTAAAAAGATAGTATAAGTCATTATAATCAGTAATTATATCCCCACTGGATGCAACAAATGCCTC
>NW_015548244.1:75497-84642 GCF_001515605.1 Sinocyclocheilus anshuiensis | reverse complement strand
TCACACGCTTGAGGTATTCGACCAATCACAACGCACTGGATAGCTGGCCAATCAGAGCACACCTCGCTTTTCAGACCAATGAGCTTTGTAAAAATCAGCGCATTTCAGAAAGGCGGGGCATAGGGGAGAAACAATAATGTACAGTATGTGGAAAATAATGTGTTTTTTGAACCTGAAATCGCATAAAAACATTTCACCAAATACACAAAATAATGTTCTTTTTAGCAACATCATATGACCCCTTTAATATTTAATGGCAACATGGCGGAGGAGGCATTCCTCTGCGCTTTTTTTTAAAAACCATTCCCGAGCACTGCGTCCCATGTTTTTAGTTCTGTGTGATCAGCCCCTTGATGTTCACATAAAACCATTTGGACCTTTTGAATGTTCAGAGAACATGCAGAAGTTTTTTTTTTTTTTTTTTTTTATAACGTTAGCAAAACATTCTTAGAACTTATTTTTGTTAGCTGGGTAATGCCTTGCAAAACCAAGGTAAACAAATGCCATTTAAAAAAAAAAGTTGTCTTTGCTGACCTTTCTGTAAGTGTCTCCTTTGTCCTGTTCAAAGGAGTGTGGAATCATGTTTATTTTGGCATTTCACTCAGAAACTAAAGTCTAAATGATCTCAACCGATCGATATCAATAATGGTGCGTACCGCTGTACAAAACCTCTTCCTAGATCTCAAAACAGTGTGACAAACATACACTATGAACTTTTCAGGGCATGAAACAAAATTAATTTAACACATTTTGCCACCTCACTTATTCTTACAGATGAGAAAATGTCAAATCACAACAGTATTTAAAAACAGGCTTTCACGTACGATTTCATTTCACATCTTCACCGCAAAACCACCCGCGACATGTGAGTTTTGATATTTACTGCAAAAAAGGTCATTTAACTTCTACTGTCATGAGAGTGCTTGGATGTTTTAAATGATGTTTGACAACTTCATTCATCACTCAGCGTTTTCCCTGACTACTGTACGAATAAATAAACTGACACTGCACAGTTACAGAGTGTTTAATCCAGAAGAGCTCACAAAAAAGGTGCAGAAATGGCTACATGGGTCCTCCAAAGGTGTCCAGGGTGAGTTCTGTGTCCATCGAAGTTCACTTCATTTTGGTCTGATTTCTGCTTCCGGAGTTCCACAAATCTCGGTGCAGCTGCTCTTCAGAATCTCTCGTTCCACCACTGGACCATTTCCAGTTGGCTCTGAGTTGAGGTTCTGGGTTTGTCAAGAGGTTGAAGGACGTGCCCTGTGAGATTTGGACCACATCGAGAGGCTTGGGGCAAACGGGCCCTGTGACATGTAGGTCCATATGGCAGGGGCATGTACTACAGTATGTTTCCCATAATGCACTTCCTCACCGGGGGACTCCAACAGTTGGTCCTTGCATATGGTCAGTCTCTGTTTAAAAAAAAGAAAAGCATAAGGAATTGATTAGTAAAAAAACTGGAACAAAAACAATGGTAATCATTAAATGTTACAATTTAAAAGAACCATTTTCTATTTGAATACTTTTTCAAATGTAGTTTCTGTGATGCAAAGCTGAAATGGTTTTTGCCTTTTTTTTTTTTTTTTTGTGATGGATTTTTTTTTTTTTCTGGATTCTTTGAAGAGTAGAAATTTCAAAAGACAAGGTTTTATTTGAAACTGAAATAGAATGCAAGATACATTTCTTTACTGTCATTTTTAAAAATCTATTTAAAGCATTCTTGGTGAATAACTTCTTTATTCAATTTCTTTTTACTTAACTTTTTAAATGGTTCCCACAACAACATCAGAAACAACAAAAATGTACAACATTGATAATAATCAGAAATGTTTCTTGAGCAGCAAATCGGCATACTAGAATGATTTCTGAAGGATCATGTGACACTGAAGACTGGAGGAATGATGCTGAAAATTCAGCTTTGATCACAGGAATAAATTACTGTTTAAAATATTCAAATAGAAAGCAGCTATATTCAGCTATAAATTGTATGTAATAAAATGTCACTACATTACTGTTTTTACTGTTTCTGAATAAATGTGGTGAGCATAAGAGACTACTGTACTTCCAAAAACATTTTAAAAAATCTGGTACTGTATATATTATTTTTTGAAACTTCTATGGTTTTCTTGTAGAACTAATCTGTGACTGATATTAGTGAGAAAATGTGCCCGTTCACGAACACTGGATCACCCATCTGACAGATAATTAGCCCACTATATGGACTCTATTGCTGAATTAATTGGGCGAGACCAAGACAAGACCCTGACTGGAAGCTGACTTGATTTCATTACTGTACTATATACAGCATTTTATTGCCTTGAACAGACCAGGAACTGTCTATTTAGAGAGAAAGAGGCCTCTTCACATGTAAAGTGTTTTGATTGCTTTATTTGATGTTTAGAGGTGAGCTAAGAGGTGATGTAGAAGATAAGATATAAGGACAGCTGCAAAGCATCTGCTAAATGGGGAAAAAAAGTAAATGCAATTTATAAATGCATTTTTGAGTGCAGTATGCATCAGATAGTCCAAGTGTAATATGCACAGAAGCATTGTCTATTTGTGTAACTGGCAACTGTATGTGTGAGTGTGTGTATCTGAAGAGGTGGACAGCAGAAATGTCACTCTGTGGCCTGTGTTTGGTACGGCTCTTGGAGCACACACACTCAAGAGTGGACATGACAAGTGCAGGTTTCACTGTGTGTTCTTACAGAAATCTGCCCACAGTACAAGAGCGAGAGAGACAGTGAGTTGGCAGACCTTCTCTAATAATACACCATGTGCTGCCTCCAAGATCTTTCTCTGAATCCAGGCCATGTCTCTGGTGTGTGAAGCAGACATATGCACCCCTGACCAGACCGGGGCAAAGTGCATGCTGGGAGATCATTCCCAGAGCAGCAGGAGACTGAGAGGTTAGCCAGTGCTAACATTAGCATAACATTAACCCAAAAGAACCATCAACATAGAGCCAGACACATCAGTGTCTCTTCAAAATAAGTTTGGGAATTGTAATGCATTTAACAATTCCAGTTACTTAACAATTGATAATGCAGTCCATGTACATTACTACTGATATAATGCATATCTTTAGCAAAGCATTATATTATTGTACATCAAGTGATCATGTTTTAGGTCTCACAAACCTTAAGTATGACGTATAACATGATATCAATCTGGACAAACGATTTGCAGTTTAGTAAGTGAGTCATATTAATTGAGAAACTGCTCCAATTGATTAATAAGTGTTTGTGATTCACTAAAAAGAGTCAGTGATCTGCACTGTGTGATTGTGATTCACTAAAAGACCCGGCTCATGAGAATCATTCTCTCAGGAATTGGACTTCACTGGTCACGCTGCATGTTTGTAATTAGCTAAAAAGAACCAGCTCATATGAATCATTCTCATCACTGGTCACGCTGCATGTTTGTGATTCGCTAAAATGGACTGACTCAAGAATCATTAACTCTGAAATTGGACTTGACTGATCACTCAGTATGTTTAGCGCTTACAATAATGACGCAAAGCACACATTTGCAGTATTTTAAGAACGCTAAAGAATACATGTGTGAGAATGTTAATGCAAACGAAAGCCATTGAAATTGATTCTGTATTTTATTCTGTCTTTGCTCACAACCCTACTTGAATAGCTATTTTGAATTTCCTTACATCTGTTTCTCAATGACAGCGATACATTTAAACAAAGCAAATGGATACATTTTTGTCAGGAGGAACGTCTGCGAAATAAAGACAAAAGACCCTTGTAATCCCTCGTGTGCCATCTAGAGATTCGGAAGAGATTTCTGCAATGTCGTAAAAGCAATAATGAACAACCTAGCAATAAAGGTTTTCTCTTGTGTTTGACAATGTCCAAAAAACCATCAATCTGACATGCTGAGCAACCGGGGTCTAATCGCATAAACCATCAGAGAAACTCAATGTGTCTTAAGGGGGCACTGAAATATGGCTCTTAATAAAATGTGTCCTGTTTATAAGCTTTTAAAGCTGATTCCCATGCACGACACGCCAGTCAAACCAGATGTTGCAAAGTGAACACACAATATCTTCCCCTATCATTCCCCCGGGCCTCTGCCCTTCTCTAGATCACACAATATAAGAATCAGATGCCATTTAAAGACCCTGGCAGTGTTTTCTCAGGCCAGCAGGAGGGAAACGGCACGTAGCCCTCAAATAAAAACACAGTAAATGGGCAGAGAGTGATCTGACCCATATAAACGGCTTTATGAATAGACTGTAAGTTCTATTTTGGTCAGGGACCTCCATTTGTGTTGGTCTTTTTCTTTCTTTTTTTCTGATGTTCCCCTCTGTGCTGGACTCAATTCAGTAAATTCCCACAATGCTCTTGGGGAAGGGGCTTTAAAGTTCTCGACCATCTAACTCTGAGCCCTCTTATGAAAGGCTATTCAAGTTTCCAGCTAATACAATAACATGCTGTGCCTTTTCATTGCCACTAGATCTAATTTAGTATAGACTGCAGAGAAAACAAAACTCTAGCTTGCTATGTATTATCGTTGTTGTTGTTATTATTATTATTATTATTATTTATACATATGTTTATATATACACGTAATAATGGGCCATGTAGTTTTGGATTTTGTTTTCCCTTAATAATAAAAACCTTCATTTAAAAACTGCATGTTGTGTATATATAATATACAGTAAAGTTATACAGTACATATAGTACATTGATATTTTTTCTTTTCAGTTCTGTCCCCACTGAAAGCAAAAATGCTGCACAAATCTCAGCCAATCTCAGCCAATCAGAACATACTTGATGACAACACAGCTATATGGATCAAGTTTTTGACCAATGAAATTTCACAGTGGGGGAGGGGCCACCCAGCACAACCACATAATAGAAAACATGTTGAACTCTTGAAGCTTTTTGGAGACGTGCCTGCTTTTAAAGCTCACACATGAAATCTCAGTGTCATGCTCATCTCGTTTACCTGTCTAGCAGCAGAGTTTCAAAGTCTCCGCTCAGAGGCTGAAGCTTTCACAGACTCCTGTGATTGTTAATGAAGGGGTTCAGCACAAACGACAGGCTTAATTAGATGGGTATTCAGTCAGACTAACACGGCTACAGCATCTTGCTGACACACTTGTGCACTGTAAGAGAACAGTGTGTATGTGTTCCTCCTCAGACAGCACACCCACGGACGAGTCGCAGGAGTTCACAGAGTTAGTGAGGTTCACGCCATCAGATAGTTGAAAGATGTTCAAGAATTGTGTTTGAGACACTAAAAGGCCTGTCAAACTATGTTTAAAGTGACAGTTGACCCAAAATGAAAATTCTGCCATCATTTACTCATTCTAGACCTGTGTGGTTTTATGTGGAGCAGAAAAGATGGTATTCTGAAAAATGTTTGAACTAATTTTGTCCATATTTTTGAAAAGTCAATGGACCCCTCATGTCCCCTGCAAAAATGATGTTCCTCCTCAGTATTTTTGTCTTGTTTTTCAGTACAAATATCTAAACATTATTAAATCAAGCAAAATTACTTGAGATATTAAGTCTTGTTTTCTGAAAAATTAATAGAAATTAAGTGAGTTTATGCCTAAAACAAGAAAAATCATCCGCCAATGAGGTACAAAAAAATGTATATTGTTTTGCCTTGACTTGTTATGACCTTATAAAATGTTCTCTTGTTTTAAGTATAAACATACTTGAGTACAATAACATTTGATTTATGAATTTTGCTTTTTTTTTCTGGAAAATAACATTTGATTTATTAATTTTGCTTCATGTGGGTCATATTGATTTAAAAACGTTTTGAGATATGAACTGGAAAACGACAAAAATGCAAGTAAAAAACGTATTTCTGTTCACACTGAAAGCAAGAATGCTGCACAAACCAACCGATTCTCAGCCAATCAGAACAAAGTTTTTGACCACCCAGCACAACCACATAAATAGAAACCAAACAACCAATGATTTAATATTTTGATATTTATACGGAAAAACAAGACATAAATACGAAGCAAGAAAACATTTTTTGCAGTGTAAAATGTTTCCCAACCATAATATAAATCGAAAGCTGGTTAAAACCTGAATATGTTACTGTCATTTTAAAATGATAGAAAACAATAGAATGCTGGTTGATCTATTCATGAAACTTTGACTCACTGTTTAGTTGCCCGCATACAGTAATACAGTAATACCGTGATACAGTAAATGGTAATATTTCATATATTCATTTACAATGAATTGAAAACAACTGTGTAAAAACCTCACTCATAGGATCTGGACAAAACCTTGTGACTTGAAGTTTCCTCAACTAAAGAAGCTCTATAGTGAAGTTTTGTTTACTTTTTAACGATTTTAACCTGTATATGTCAGAATCAAGGACAGCACTCTAGCAACAGAAAAACGACTCTTGATTGTGACCTAGTTCTGCTAGCAAACGGATCTGGTGTTTGTGTAGAAAAAGGTGTTTTTAAAGCTTTGGATCTGCAGCTCATGATGATGCATCTGGTTCATTGCCAATTATGTGTAACTGTGCTGCCTCTCCTGACAGGATATACACCCGCCAGTTTGAGTAAACTCCTCTACTGTGTGTGTGGAAGACATGGAGTTTAGTTTACATGGATTGTGAAGTTTGTGAGGATTATGAAAGAGTGCGTGCTTAAAATATTCCAGGTTCAGAACAATGTAACCAAAATTCACTATAATAATTTTTACTTTTCCCTCGTAAAGCAAAATTGGAGGTTATAATGAGGTGAATGGTTATCCCTGTAGTGTCTTGCCTTAAATTGCCCAAAAAATGTGGGTCCATTGTTTTTTCATACACTGGTCAATTTTGAGATATTTGGTTATTTTGCTTCCATAACTTATCTTCTTTCAGACTAGTGGAAAGAAAATAACCAAAATACACATTAAGTGTTTTTTGTTATTAAACTTTATCTATTTGCGTTTGTAGATTTCAATTACAATTCATATTTTTAAAGGCAATTCTGTATTCTGAAGGTTTTTACAGAGGGGTTTATTCATATATTATATTCCTAAAACATTTTTTATGGCTGTTGACAGTATTTTCCATTTTATGGAGTGATAAAAAGAGAGAACCAAAATCCCCTCTATTAAAACTGTTTACAAATTGAAACAAGAATTTTGAACCTGGCTTTATCAAATGTTCAGATTTCTGTTCTGGAAGTTTATGCAAATTAGTTCATATTTAATTAGATAATACCTCATCTGCATGGTTAATATTTAAAAAACAAACAAACTTGTAATACAAAACTGTCTTCATTTACTGTGATTAATCAACTGGGGAAGTAAGGTGATATCTGTGATTGATTGATCGACCGATGGTGCCTTAAAAGCAGAAACATGAATATTTATATTTTTTAAAAGCACTTTTTTCTATTATTCATCTATTATGTAAACTCATGTAAACTGTAAGATATTTAAATGCAAATTTTTACAGTCATTGTAGGTTGTTAGGCTTTTTGTGGTGTTGCGCTGAAGTTGTAAAATTAGATTTTTGGGGAGGTTTTGGTTGGTAAGCAATTAAGTTTCACATTAAATTCATGCTTATTGTTTATTTTTGGGCTATACTATTGAAACAAGTATTTTAACATTGACATAATGGCCCCATTCACTTCTGTTGTAAGTCTCACTATAGCCCAGATTTTTGCCTATGGAAATTATTTTTTTGGTAATCAGCCACAAGTAAGCTTAACTTGTACTGAACCCAGAAATATTCCATTAAGATGCACGGTATATGTTGCATACAGTATGATTTCACTCACCAGGCTGTTGTGGTATTGTGTGCGGTCTGTCCCGGGCTCGTCAGGCTGTGTCTGATTTGACTGCAGCTGTGTTCATGATGTTGCTCTTGAGGTTGTGACGGAGCTGCGGGTTGAGCGGGCCGTCCGTCTCCGTGCCACTGACCTCGGGCCTGTTTCAGCCAGCGGCCGCCCAACCCACACTTCTCCAGATAAACTCGACACACCTCATAGTTCATGGCTGAGTAATACAGAAAATCAAGTGCTAGCAGCACCATGACGAAGAATCCGTAGATCCACACGCCGATTAATGCAGAGTAATTGCTGCGACAGAGAAAACGTGGAAGAATTAGATGCACTTAACATTTTATGTGGCCATAAACAAATGTTTTTTTGATACACAGTGTCAAAAAGCCTTGCAAAGTGGATGGAAACTCTTTAGCAGCACTAGTGGTCTTATAAAAGCTAAAGTACTTCAATAAATTCAAACTTCATTAGCGTTATATGAGGCATTTAGTGTTAATAAACCGTTTTACAGTTCCTTCCGAGTATAAATCCCTGCCCAGACTGACAGAAAACTGCAGTAAAAGCAAAACTTTCCCTTTTTGATGAAGCACGGGCCTTGTGCTTTCAGACAAGGCCACAACTGACAGGGACAATATTGAGGTCTCGATAATGTATTGTGTTATTAGAGCCGAGAGCAAAGCGGAACAGATGCCATGTGTGTGATATCAGATCTCTTTGATGCTGGGACCCAGAGTCCAATAGGAGTGTTTGCAGAACGGGAGTGAAACTGGATTTGGCAAGGACATGAAGCAGAATTAATGACTAGTTTTAAATGAATTGCAATGTAATACATGTGATAAAAGGACCTTCACTTTTTTATGTGATGTGAAAAAAATCAAAGAGATGCAAACATTCTGCTAAAAAAAGGCAGATTATATCAGATGTTTATCTAGGAAAATATATATTTTTTTCATTGCTGCAACTCCAGAAATATCTGGTGACATACTACTGCCAAAATAGATTTATGAGGGGAATAAAAGTGGGCCACAAAGTTTTTGTTAAATGATTGTTTTTGTCTCATATGATGAAAAATGTTTGCCACAACTATAAAAAAGTAACAGTATTTAATTTTTAGAAATAAAATATTAAAATGGCTAAATTAATATTATATTATATATTACATTTAATTGAGCTATTATGATTTACTGAATTTTGAATTTTATGCATTATAGTTTTCAATATTTAATATATTATTATTATTAATATAATAATGGTGACATATAAAATCTCATTCTAAAATCTCTTGTCTAAAATCTCATTCTAAAATCTCGTGTTAAATATAACATTCTAAAATCTCATTCTAAAATCTTGTTAAATATATCATTCTAAAATCTC
>NW_015548244.1:72232-74600 GCF_001515605.1 Sinocyclocheilus anshuiensis | reverse complement strand
ATTCTAAAATCTCATTTTAAAATTTCCATTCTAAAATCTCTTGTTAAATATAACATTCTAAAATCTCATTCTAAAATCTCGTCTAAAATCTCATTCTAAAATCTCTTGTTAAATATAACGTTCTAAAATCTCATTCTAAAATCTCGTCTAAAATCTCATTCCAAAACTCTTGTTAAATATAACATTCTAAAATCTCTTGTTAAATATAACATTCTAAAATCTCATTCTAAAATCTCGTTAAATATAACATTCTAAAATCTCATTCTAAAATCTATTGTCTAAAATCTCATTCTAAAATCTCATGTTAAATATAACATTCTAAAATCTCTTGTTAAATATAACATTCTAAAATCTCATTCTAAAATCTCTTGTTAAATATCTCATTCTAAAATCTCTTTCTAAAATCTCTTGTCTAAAATCTCATTCTAAAATCTCTTGTTAAATATAACATTCTAAAGTCTCATTCTAGAATCTTGTTAAATATAACATTCTAAAATCTCTTGTCTAAAATCTCTTGTTAAATATAACATTCTAATATAACATTCTAAAATCTCTTGTTAAATATAACATTCTAAAATCTCTTGTTAAATGTAACATTCTAAAATCCCGTTAAATATAACATTCTAAAATCTCTCGTTAAATGTAACATTCTAAAATATCTCTTGTTAAATATAACGTTCTAAAATCTCATTCTAAAATCTCTTGTCTAAAATCTCATTCCAAAATCTCTTGTTAAATATTACATTCTAAAACCTCATTCTAAAATCTCTTGTTAAATATAACATTCTAAAATCTCATTCTAAAATCTCGTTAAATATAACATTCTAAAATCTCTTGTTAAATATAACATTCTAAAATCTCTTGTTAAATATAACATTCTAAAATCTCTTGTTAAATATAACATTCTAAAATCTCTTGTTAAATATAACATTCTAAAATCTCTTGTTAAATATAACATTCTAAAATCTCTTGTTAAATATAACATTCTAAAATCTCTTGTTAAATATAACATTCTAAAATCTCTTGTTAAATATAACATTCTAAAATCTCTTGTTAAATATAACATTCTAAAATCTATTGTTAAATATAAAATTCTAAAATCTCATTCTAAAATCTCTTGTTAAATATAACATTCTAAAATATCGTTAAATATAACATTCTAAAATCTCATTCTAAAATCTTAAATATTACATTCTAAAATCTCTAAAATCTAGACCATAACATTATTAACGAATTCTGTGATTCTGGGCCGTAATCACAGACACTTATCATGGGTTGTTGATGTTCATTCTAACCTGGACTCACAATAGCCTGATGCACAATAACTAAAATCTGCACCAGATATGCCTTTATATGCCGAAGCGTCCAATGATGCTGGTTCCTGTCCTCTCGGCTGCTTCTGAAGGTGGTTTAACCTCAGGCCATCAGTAAATATCACTGGCTACATCCTGCTGACCACAGATGAGAATGAAATGGCTTCCCACTAGGATGACCGCCCTTTCAGTAACTTCAATCCTGCCTGAGAGCGTAGCAGCACACCGCGGCCCCAGACATTTCCACATCATTAGCTGTCATGAGACCGCCTCACAGGGACAGTGTGAGGCTGTTACCCTGATCTGAGAGCAGTTAGTATTTTCAGTTAATATTTGATGAAGGGAAGCATTTCATAGCATCAAAAATTAAACCGGAGGTTATAATGTGGTGTGACCTCCTGGACAAAACCAAATTTGTCTTTTATAATCTTTAAAAAAATCTTTCACCTGTGAAACAATTTTTCTGTTGATAACCAATGAACCAATATTATCGTAGAGCTCTGGAATACTTAATTCTGTTTGGTCGTTAGCATGATGTCAATTTATGTATAATGACCTCCATGCAATGGTTTCCTACGCAGTTGCTCTATTTTTAATCTCTTTTATATCACTTCATAAATTAAACAAATTAATATTTCTTGTCCATTTATTCATTTATGCAGTATTTCTGAAATGTCTGGTGCTTTGGAGCCACAAAAAATTGATAAATGAACTGCATTATATGCCACAAATAATCAATCAATCAATCAATCAATCAATCAACGAATGGTAAATAAATTACAAATAGAAAATATTCATCAAAGTATATTATGAATTATAGATTTAATGTTAATAATTATATTTTGTGAATGACAATTTGGAATTAGTATTTTTTCCCAAATTAAAATATATAATTTAGACAATGTTTTATATAAAAACACAGCCAAGCAGGTAATAGTATTTAAAAATATATATATTTATATAAAAATATTTAAATGATTAATATAATTATTAAAAATATTTTAAAATTTATTGAATTGTGATTATTATTATTATTATTATTATTATTATTATTA
>NW_015548244.1:56609-71989 GCF_001515605.1 Sinocyclocheilus anshuiensis | reverse complement strand
TAATACACGAGTTTCACAATTTGAGTTGAATTACTGAAATAAATGAACTTTTCCACGACATTCTAATTTATTGAGATGCACCTGTATATGTGTATATATATATATATAATATATAATATATAAACAATATGAGTACTATGAGAACTTATTCCATATAAAAAAAAGTGAAGTTTGCTGCTATCTAGGTAGCTAGGTACATAATATAAGCAATAACTAGAAATATGATGATCTTTTTTGTACATTATGCATTACATATGTAATAGTAATGTTAGTAATAGCAATCCAATCAAATCAAATTCTGTTGTTTTTATTTATAGTACTATGTTGAAATCACATGACCACCGTATACTACTTATGTTGTCTGTAACCCTTTACTTGTTTGGACCCTTTTATTGGGGAAAAATAATAGCTGAGAAATACAACTGGCACTGGTAACCAAAATCATATTGTATGTGTGCTGTTGCAACCAGGCTGGTGTCAATATAAACTCCAGGATCACTGTATTGAATCATAAGATAGAAATTACTTTGTGCAGCTTTTCCCTGGTATGATAATGTCAAGTCAACACTGTGTTTGTAGCTGAAGGCAGGAGACTCACTTGTGAGCGTAGCCGTCTGGAGACGTGGTCAGGTTGACCTGCATGACTGTTTGAAACTCAGTATCGTTGCAGCAGTACTTGAAGGCCGTGTTGTTATGGTGGCAGCAGAACATGTACGTCTTGTTGTCCGAGAGACGAGGACAGTGGAATCCAAAGTGGTAGCGCCCTTTGTGGTCAGTGTAAGGCTCACACACCCGAAAATGAGCAGAGAGAGCTGTGCGGAAAGACAATGATAGATAGGACAGTGAGCATGTGACGTGAGATTGTTAATGTAATATAATACATATCTGATATAATATAATATAATATAATAAGTAAAATGAATTGCAAATGTCCGATTCATGATTACTTTATTTTTGGGCATTTTTGCTTCAATTGTAAAAAATGAATGTTGCAGGCTGGACTCGAACATTCATCGCTTGCATGAGAACCACAGCTTAATGTGTTTTGTTGCATGCAGTTCAGCTAGCAGTTCAATTTCAAACAGCTGATCTTCAGCCAAGTCTTTTAATTAATAAGAGATGTATTTTAGTACATTTCAGTTATAATTCACCCTGATTTAATGATGATTCACCACATTTAGTGGAGCTCTCATGTTATTCTGAAGCGTAAAAACGTGCCTGTAATAATTTTCTCACTGATTCGAGCACATGCACAAAAGCCATGCTACAAGGCTTGTTTTTAATGTATGACAGTCATAGTTCTGCTTCATTATTCATCTCTGAATTCAAAACCGAGAGTGACAGCGAGGTCTGAGCGACTAACCCATGTTGACATGATTCACCCCGAACAACTCGAACAGAACCAGCAGACACAACAGCTCACAGACATCGCATAGGAAAGCCTACTTCTCTTCTCGCTCAGCACCACATGCACTTGTTTTGAATCTCAATCACTAAGAGTTTCAGCCTAAATAGCTCGGATACGTTTATAGGTGGTGCAGACGTACTAAACAAAACCTTGATTTCCTCACAGACTAAGGTCTTTATGATAAATCAGCACTTCTTCATGAAAACTTGCAAACTTCAGCTTGAGTTTCTATTTCTTTCAGGCTGAACCCGATTTGTTTAATTAGACAAATGTGAGAGGAAAAGTGAGGAGAGCTAGAGCTTCAAAACTCATTTAGACGGGTGCAAATTATGAGGGTTTTGAGGTAGTTTAATTAAGTCGTGAAGCCCCCCCAAAAGGAAGTCAAACACAAAGGGTCGAGAATCTTAAGAAGTACAAGTACTAAACAGTTCCTATGTATAACATAATGAACATTTCCAAACAATATTTTTGTAATCAAAGTTTGATTGCAAGTTAGTAAGAACTCATTGCTCACAAACAGAAGTCGTGTTCGCCTGAGGAGGTAACCATAGCAACAATATGCCTTATAACCATACGTTATGAACAAAACATAAGTGCTGGCATTATTTTTCAGTTTATATTTAACTTCACTTCATATTATGTGTCATAAAACGTTTTTTTTTTTTTTAAGCTTGTTCTTAAATTCTTTAAGTAAGTTAACAAAGACAAAAATATATTTGATATATATATCAAAGACAAAAATATTAAATCAAAGTCAAAAAGACAAAAAGGGATTTTAAAGCATCAAAACAATAAAAGTTTAATACAGCTTTAAATTTCTTTCATTTAGATTTTGAATTTTTCTTTAAAATTTTCTTTAATTAGAATGTATTTAATTAAAAAAATTAATTCTGAGCATGACTATCATGCATTTTTAACATGATTTACAGAAAAGATGTAATTCGGTGTAACAATACTTCATATAACAAAAAAATATAAATATGCAAACTACAAATCAGGCATATTACGAACCAGAATCATTAGATGACATTAAAAGACTCTGTTTAAGAATCACAGGATGTCTCGCCTTAGATCCTTGTATATGTGTGTGTGTATGCATGGCTTTATTTTTTAATGATATTTTGATATTCACCACGCCACATATCTAAAGAGTCGTGACACCATCGTTGTTTGTTTCATGATGATTTTCTCCTTGCTGTCCAAGGCTTTAAACTCTGCTGCAGAGAGAATGACTCACGCCTGTCTTTAATAATTAAAGAGGTTTTTCGATTTGATCCAGCTTTATGACCTGTAATCTCACACAATCTCACACCCGATCAATGTTATGGGAGCTTCAGTCTCCCAGCGGAGGCAGAACTCACAGTGAGACACCATCTAAAGCTCAGTGAGACACAGATGGACAATGGATGAAACAAATTGGACCGCTCAGAGATTCTGGGAAAAGAATGTCCGTATGAGAGCGGTAAATCTGATAAGAGGATGTTTCTTCATCTACAGGCACCTTTATGTCCCACGGGTTGATTTTGATTGAAACAAATGGATTTCAACTCTGTTGTGGTCACTTTAAATCTGTCTTAAACCATGTCTTCATCATTTATTTTTTCAATTTAATGTTTTACCCCTTTTCCCCATAATAAAAATGAATTACATTTTTAAGAATTAAATAAAATAATATATATAAGAATTATATATTATATTATTAGAATGTAATTCTTATTATAGTTTAATATGTAATATAATAAAATATTTAAATCAATTATAAAATAATTAAATCAATTTTTGCTAAAAAATAGAGAAAAATCTATCAGTTTGCACCTAACAAAGTTAAATGCTCTTATAAAAATTCGATTTTCAATTTAATAAATTAATGCATTATCAAATAAAGTTATCCAAAAGTGAAAAATTTAAAGATAAAACTCAACTTTCTTGTCGTCTTGAACCATGTCTTTAATGCCTTTTCCCCATATAAAAATGTTAATTACTACATTTTTAAAGCTATACAAAGAATTAAAATCAACACAAATGAAATAATTTTTTTTTACTGTGATTAAATAAAAGAAATTAAATACATTTTTGCACAAATTATAATTTGCACCTAATAAAGATAATTTTATATTAAATATATTTTGAGCATTTTTAATTAAATTAAGTGAATAAATGTATATACTGTATTATCAAATAATTTAAAATAATCTAAATGTGTGGAAATATTATATTTACAGTATAATCAATAATATTGTTTACTTTCTAATTCTTCACAGGCCCAAAAGTACCTATAGTTGAAGAAAAATCCAAGTGCTTTTGAATATTATGTCAGTTTGAGATATTTCTCAGGGTTTCTGATGCCTCAGTTTGCTTCTGTCAGCAGAATTCAGACAGCAGGTACATAATGAACCGCTGTTGCGTATGTACGTCCAACCAAACCATCTGCCCACGTCCTCTTACCTGTAGTAGACAGAACGAGGAAGATGATGGTCAGGATGTTGAAGGAGTGATGATTGGTGACACTCATCTTCTTGTCCTCCCTCAGGGGAGGATGGAGACATGAAGCCTGACAGCTTCAGCTGCTTCCAGATGCCATCTTCATCCCCAGCTTCTGTTCATGACTGCGACAGTTTGCCAGCACACCTGTAGCAGAAGAGGGCAGGTGTTCTGATCACGCCAAGACATCTGTACGGTAAGATCTGACACTGCTCGTGTCTTTCTTCAGTCCAAGATTGCGCAAATCTGCTCTTGGAAGTTCACCTTACTCCAGCCTGCTTTGTCAAGCCAAACCAAAAAGCTGCCAGAATTCAAAACCAGAATGCCACAAAAATCTGGTGTAGAAACCGTTTTCACTCAGAAATTGTTAGTAAATTTCACCACCAAGTAACATGTTGAACATTTTAAGTAGAAAGACTGAAATGGTGTTTTCTTGGAAAATGACTCACACTTCAACAGACAGATAAACGCACATGAACGCCACCAGATTGAATTAATTTTAATGCAATTTGTATATTGTTGTTGAAAAACAGCAATGAAGCCTGCCCGAAAATGAAAAACTAATTTTGCACCAGTGCAAGCATGCTTAAATATACACAAAGCATGAATTACACAACATTTACATTTAACTTTTCTTGAGAAATAAAAAAGAGAGGAAAAAATATGTGTAACTACCAAATTGGACTTGAAGGCACCAAAATTGACCCTGCTGCGCTGCATTATGGGTAATGTAGTGTTTGTATTTTTTGTGAGCACAGGAAGTCTGTTCATCCAGCAGTCATTTTGAAAACTGTAGGGGCAAGTTCAAGCTCAAACCGGTGTGCAACGTTTTGCTACGGTTTCCGGTTTGAACGACATGTTTCCTGGAAACGGTGTGCAATGGGGTTTGATATGCATTTTCTCTTGTTTGGTGGGTGTGTCAAACATGTCAGCCCAATCAGCAACATGTATGTAAACCACGCGGTATTAAAGAGTCAGCTCGCACAATGTAATTAACATCAAAATAAATTCACAAGAGCAAGTACCTGTATATTGTTTGCACATGTTTATTTACATTAAAGGCAAAATAACTGAAATAATAAGAGCACAAGTATAGATCTGGAACTTCTTTAAGTTTGTCTAAATATCATTTAGTAATTGCAATGTCTTCCGGTCCATATCCTTTCCTTAGGAAGGTGTGCTAGACACTGATTAATGTAACATAAAAATACTATACATATTTATATATTTTGCTATTGTATTGTAGAGTGACACTTTCATAAACTTTTCTATACCCCTCTGATTATATAATGGTAAATATTACAATAACATAGCACAACAACAGTGATCAGCAATAATGATAAGCCTAATACTCACAATAAAAATAATAAGGTCATATAGATCATAACACAGTCTTGGAGGCAAGAAGTGGATTATCCTTCACCTGAAATGTTTGTCTTTTCATCCTGAAATGTGAGGCAAATGTTGGATCACAATAATTAGGAACCACAGTTTGCACAAATCCCTTCACTCGATTGGGATGTTCTCTTTAATTCTGGACGGCAAGGGCAGTGACTGTACCATAGAGCGTATTTTGCAGTATTAAACACGTATTTATACCGATTTCATCAGGCTCCGAAAATTCTTCAAAAAGAACACAAAGAATGGCCTTCTCAGCTGCCATAGTTGCAACTCTTGCGTCATCAGAACAGAGTGTTCAACGCACCACCGTTTCCGTTTAAAAAAACGTTTTGCACCGTTTTGTCGGGGCTGAACGCAGCCCAGGTGTAATTAAAAAGTGACTTCCTGTTCTTTAGCAGCTATATTGAGCGGTGTTTCCCTCATTCATTATTCCACAAGTGGCATGTTTTCTCTGGTAAGATAAAATCCTCTTTTTACTGAATCACATGTGTTGTTGATTTCATATCCATAGCAGCATGAAATTAGTCTATGAACCTTCTTTGTTTGTCTAAAAGATTGTACAGTGGATATGGAAAAGAATCACCCCCTGTTTTTGACATGTTGGTGTTATATCTTTCACTTGGATGTTATAAGTTGCACGGAGTAAATGCAGCTGGGTAAAACAAAAACTGTGTCCATCTTCATTTCAGGCTGCAAAGCAACACAATGTGATTATTTTAAAGGGGCTGATTCTTTTCTATACCCACTGTACCTCAAATTTGAATGAACTTTGATGTTAATAGTGATGGTAGGAACTTTGAACCAACTAAACCAATTGCTTTGCAAAATGATTCACTATTTCAAACCAATTGCAAATGTTTTATTGAAAGCACAATCTGTTAAACGCAATCATCAAATCCAATACCATTAAATGTGAAGAGTCTGTATGATATGTGTTATTTTATTTAATTGTAGGGCTTGTTTTGTTTGTTTTATGTACATTTTGGTTCACCAGGCCAGTAAGAGATTATTAATTTCAAATCTTCCTTATTTGTTTTAGGGCAAAATCATCAGTTTTTGATCGCTAAGTATGACGTGTTTAGCAATGGCTAATTATTTGCAATTGTATTGAATCTTAGCAGTCGATGAAGGTCTGACAGTGTCAGACATTTTAAGTCGTCGTCTTTAACCAAAAAGTGTTTTTAATGGTCATAATCAGTTAATCAATAATTAGTGTGTCTGTATGATGTCATATGTATTCTAGCAACATCTTATTAGCCATTCCTTCACATTATGGTCATACAATCAAACTGACCCTGAATTTTCTGAGGTTCTGACAAGTGGAAGTTGTCATAGTTGGGTAAATTTGGATAGTGGTGAACAGAAACTGCAACAAATATCATTTGTATGTTTCCTTTTGCCGCTTCGCAGAAGAAAAATCCACAATAGTGTTCCTACGACTTTCCAAAAGAAGAGAGAAAGATGTCAAATTTGCTGTCACTCCCTCAGCTGTTCATTAGGAATATACAGTTTTCTGTCATTAAAAGGTGACATATCATGAAAATCTGACTTTTCCAGGTTTTAAGTGCTATAATCAGGTCCCCGGTGCATCTACCAACCAAGGAAACGTGAAAAAGATTAACCCAGTAACTTTATTTTGGGAAGCCTTTTTCTGCAAGCGTCTGAAAAAACGATGGCATCTGATTTTGCTCCCTTGGTGATGTGGCAAAGGGATCTCATTATAATATTACCGCCCCTTAATCTGTACGTTTCCACCCACTGCGCCTTCATTTTGATTTCGCAAGCGACAACGGTGTACTAGTTCTAATGCCATGGCGAATGTTTGAGCAAAACATGCTAACTGTTCTGTCTTTGGCTGCACAGACGAGCACAGAACACTATTTAGAGTCCCAGCCTCAGAGGAGACAAGAGAGCAGTGGATTTATTGATTTATTTACTCTATATTGCTGTTGCCACACAGATCTAAAATAAACATGCTATTTATTTCCCAGCTGTTTACCTTCACAGACGTAACCCACTGTTTTTGTAACTCATGTGTGTGCTTTTAACGTAAACTTGTTGTGAATGAGAATTAGTTTAGTACTCACATGCTGTGACAGCCGCTTTCTGTCCGTGTGCTTCGGATGTGTGCACTCGGAAAACCTTATATCTGAAGTTTAACCTAATATGGTTTAAAACTCATGATTTCAGCGCGATAAACATGATAATCAGAACCAAACCAGAAGTTTTTTAGCAGGTCCGAGCTGTAACGGAGCAGCTCTATTCTGGAAAAGGGGGCGGGGAGCAGCAGCTCATTTGCATTTAAAGAAACAGGCCCGAAAAACAGCTTGTTTCTTCTTCCACTCAAAATAGGCAGTTTCAAAATGATATAATAAATTATCTGTGGAGTACTTTGAGCTGAAACTTCACAGACACATTCTGGGGACACCAGAGGCTTATATTACATATTGTAAAAAGGGGCATAATATGTCTCCTTTAATGCCAAGGTAATAGTTTTATAAATGTACATTACATCTTTTAAACAACAACAACAAAAAACGTTACCATGTTAATAACTTCAGTAATGCGCAATCACAGTGTATGAAAAAGAGTTTAATTGTAAAGAGCAAGGAAAATCGCACAGTATGCGGCAGGCTTTAGTGAAGGATTTCTGCTAAATTACTCCCAGTTCTTTTGTGGGTGATTTTGAAAGCTTTTTAAATGGAATCACTGCTGTTAATCTGCATGCTGTGATTGTTTATTTCAGGCTGGTGATGGATATAACGTTTACTTTTGCAACTGTTTGGTAATTTCACCTCATTTGGGCTGATTGTGCTGCTCTGTAGGAGAAGGAAACTCGAGACTAATCCCATTCACATTTGTTCTTTCCGTCAGTGTTTTTCTTTTCCCAGATTCATGCTCTTCCTTGTTCTCTGCGCATACCATTGTTCTGTGAACGAGGGCGGATCTGAGAAATATGCATGTGGAGGACGAGATGTTGTTGGGTTTAGTTCTCAAAACACTATACATCTGATAGTTTAGTTATCGGGGAAAATGAATGCTTCTGCTGCAGGCTTGTGTGAGTTTCTGCTACTGATCTCACTCAGCTGAAGTCCCACAGCAGTTTGATAATTCAAGTTCCTGTTCTACATGCAGCGTTTTGGTTTGTTTCATAAGTCTAATGCGCTGGGTGAAATTTAAGTGGCTCTCTTTAATGTAGACTCAATATGTCATTTAGTTTTTAACCCTGTGTACTTCTGTGGGTTTTATCCATATGGCCGGTGATTGGATTCGAGGAGTTGAAAAGTAAGAGGGGATCATGATGTCAGCTAAAAAGAAAAGTCATTGTAAGTTACTACATTTTGATGAAAGACTATAAAGCCTTTTTTTTAATAATGTGTGCAATAACATTTTCATTCATTCAATAATTAACACAAAAGTTCTACTATTAAAAAAAAAAAAAAGTATTAATTTGTAAAATAATTTATTTAATATCATGAAAGGTTTTATTGTGCACAATTCATAGACGCTTTTAAAATAAATCATAATCTTTAATTGAATAATGTGCAATAACATCTACAGTTATTAATTTAGGAGATACCACATTTTATGTACTTTTTAAATGAATGTTCAAGGTGTTATTGTGCACAATTCATCTAGCAGATAAATATAGTATTAAAAGTAGTAGTCTTTTATTATTTTTTATATTTTAATTAATTTTTTTTAACCATATTTGATGTACTTTAATAAATGTGCATGGTTTTATTGTGCACAATTCAACAGAACATACTTAATTTAATCTTTCATCGGAACAACAACTTTTGACATTAGCATGGAAGCAAGATAAAAAAATAGAACTAAATGTAATCAATAATAAGTGTTTTTTTTTTTTTTACGTTGTCTTCTGGTTCTAAGGTTGTGCGTGCGTGCGTGCTGCAAAAAAAAAAAACATCATAAAGGTTGTGAAGCACAAAATTAAGATTTGAGAAAAATGATTTAACGTCAAGTCAGAAAAGGATATTATACAGAAATGTCAGGAAATTGTACCCGAGAAACTTTCACATCTTTAACTTTAATCTTAGTGAACAGAATGGATATTTGCAGAAATAATTATAAAGTTTAAAAGGAACATGCTAATCAGCTCTTAAATTAATAAAGGAAGTAATAAAGTACAGTGGCTAATAATATGCTTGATTTAGCAGCCTTTATCTCAGCGGCAGAGTTGAAATGTTAACATGAAATATTAGACTGCGCTACTGAATGTGTCTGCTGTCTTTATGAGAACATTTATGCAGAGAGGCTCACCGTGGCTTTCTGTTGATTACGAACCGAGCGAGAACAAGGCAAGAACGTCATGTAATATTTTTAGCATTTTAATTTGATGTTGAGTGTCAGAATGAAACATTCCTCTTTTTCTACAGAATTCATCATAATGGCTATTGTTCCTATTCCTCTGGTAGTGATTGTGTCTCAAAAATCAGTGTTTTTTTCTTTTGTCCTTTACTGCTAAATTCCAGCAGATTGATGTTAAAATCATGTGCGCATCAGGTCATGGTATCCATATATAATGCAAGAATATTCTCTATAGTGTGTTGTGGATAGTTGCTAGGATGTTGCTATGTGTTCTGAATGTTTTTTTTTCTTTCTCCATATTGCTATGCAGTTGCTAAGGTGTTGTGGATGGCTGCTATGTAGTTGCTTATTAGCCCAAGTCAAAAATAAAAATGTATTAAAGAATAAATTGAATTTAAAAAATAAATATAATTTATTAATTTAAGCTATAATTTATTAAATGTATTACTTCAAAATATGTTTTTAAAGTTATCTGTCTGTCTGTCTGTTTAATGTATTAATTTATATATTAATATATTATAAATTATATTTTTATTCTGAATTGTATTCTTGTTTATATAGATGGATATACATAGAGATCTATCTGTATTTATGAATATATTTAAATATATATATATATATGTATTTATGTATGTATTAAATTTATATAAATGTATTAAATTTAATAATTGTTTTATATATTTTTGTATATTTTTTAATGTTCTTAATAATCTAAATTATATTGTATAATATAATTATTATTATTTTAATACTGTATTATATATATATATAATTTTATCCTTTAATCAATTTATTGGACTTGGGCTAAAAAGCAACTACCTAGCTTTATATAATTTATTTATTTCTTTTAGAGGAAACTCTGATCAGCATGGTGAATTGTAAGGTTTTTCTTACACCGTGTTGGTCTTGAATGAGTGTTTTTTTTAATTATTATTTTTTTTCTTGTAAACAAATTAGATATTCCCTCTGATTTCCATTTGTCCTGTCTTCCGGTTCTAAAACCGGTTGGTTCCGCCCCCTTCCTCCAGTATTACAGCTTCTTTGTGCTCTCTGAAGATAATTTCATGTGATTCAGGATGGCTTCTAAATATATAATAATTACCGTGCTGTGACAGTTTGCTTTTTTAACCTTCTAATCATTAAAGCGTTTGTTGATTAACTTTAGGCTAATGACCAAATGATGTTCATCACAAAAAAAGCATTTTCAGCTCATGCTATCATAAGCTGTTGACTAACCACAACATCACGCTGTACTAAACACCAAAATAAACCTGCAGAAGTAAGTTAAACACCCACCCACTCCATGCAGGCATCTTGTTAAAAAGACCAGCATGAATTTCCAGCTAGTTTATGCTGGAAGTCTAAAACCATCACATTTGATCAATAGAAATCTCTGAGCTGGTCTTAGCTGGTTTACCTTTGGTGGTTTTCAGGCATTTACCCTGAAATATAATACCATGCAGAGTAACTAAAACTCGCCTGGAAATCAATTCAAACCAGTTAGAACCACCAACCTGCTGGTTTACCCTCGTCTTTTTAGCACAACGTGTGCTGTGGACCAGCAGTTGAGCAGTGACAGCATGTTTTGTTCTTCTAATTTGGCAGTAAATAAACCTGAATGATGCACCGCTGACATTGTCTGATGTGGTGGGACTTAATCAGAGTCGCTGACATTCGTGTCACTGTCCTGTTTTGAATATTTGCCCTCTATTTGTGAACGAGACCAAATGTCACATCTACGCGGAGCTTCATGATTAGCATCCAGGGTAGGGCTAGGTAAAAAATATCTATCTCGATATTAATCGATTCTCATTTTTATGGAACGATATCGATTCTTAAAGGGGTCATATGATGCGATTTCAAGTTTTCCTTTCTCTTTGGAGTGTTACAAGCTGTTCGGGAATAGATAAGATCCCTAAAGTTGCAAAGACTAAAGTCTCAAACCCAAAGAGATATTCTTTATAAAAGTTAAGACTGGTTCACGACCTCCTAAAACGCCTCATTCAAACACGCCCCCATGTCTACGTCACGATGTGGGAAGGTTTACATAATGCCGCCCAAATGTTCACGCAAAGAAAGAAGGTGTAACACTATTGTTGCTGCCACCTCCGCCGCCATGTTGTGAAGATGCTGTGTGTTGGAACATTGAAGCGCACCTCCCATCCAATAAATCGCAATAAGCATTGTGCTTTGGTACTTTTCATATGAAACAAAGTCTCAGATTTCAAATTCTGTCCATTGTATTGCAGTATTTAAACGTTAAATGCCATTTTAGTGCTGTTTAATGTGGACTGACAGATCACTGTAGTGCCTCAGTTCAATAAAAGCGGCAGCGTGAGGCGCACATGAACTGATCATCTCCTCCACATTAATACCAGTTTCAGCACAAAATAAACATGACTAAACATCCGAAGGTAAGTTAAAAGAAAGAGTACAACTTTACAATCCATCCTGTCTCAGGTAATTGCTCAATCAGTGTTTCCTCCACGCAAAGACGTCAATATAACGGCTTGTACACAATATGTCACGCAACGTCACATTTACCTCAGAAAAAAAACATATTCGGTGACGATAAACTCTTTAGTCAGATAGAAAAATAAACTGTAGAGAGGGGCATTTTGCCTATTATATGCACCATATAACATATTCATTATAATTTTTACTGTTCTTCAATGTTTAATTTATGTTTAAATAAATCCATCAAGTTTTTATGACAGCCATTTTAAATATTTATATTTAAAAAAAACGAATTGAAGTAGAAATAACTTTATTATTGTAAAGACTTCATTAATTTTAACCTTCAATATTATAGTAATGTTGTACCAACTGACTATTTTACAACATTAGTTGAGTTTTGTTTTCCTTGAGAAAATTTGGCATGTACTGTACCTGATATATATCCAAAATAATCGATATTGAATCAAATTGAATTGAATTGGTAATCGAATCGAATCACAAGCTTGTGAATGAGAATCGAATTGTGAAATTTTTGTCAAACCCAGCCCTAATCCAGGGTCTGAATTAGGCTATCATAAAGTGTCTCTATTAGCATACAGTCGTTAGACTTGCTGGGTTTCTCAATTTCCAGCACCGCCTAGAAGCAAATCACAGCCTGTCATGGGCGAGTGTCAATCAGAGGAGACCTCAGAGCAGTCATTCCCTTTAATTGGCTTCTCACAATATGCAGTTGTGCACATCTTTAATTTATAATGTGTGTGTTGTTTTACTGCATACGTCTGGCAAATAATGCAGGTTAATGCATCACATACCAACCAGTGCTTCACTGAAATGTCAATTTGTTACAATTAAATTTTTTTTCTCCATATATTTTCCTGTTCTATCTGTACTATTGTGTCCTATAAAGGCAAAAAGCTCATAAAGATGCATTAGACGCAGCTGACAGACACTAAGCTTTAGCAGACCTTGTGTATCGGTTTGATTTGACTCACTCTCGTCAGATAAAAACTGCAAGGCTTAGACTATTGTTCTTCTGTTGCAATTTGAACCTTACATTATGTTGCAATTCCTAAAAACGTTAGCAGCCAGCTACTCTCAGCCTCGGATCGCATGCCCACAAACCGCCCACAGTCTCGTCTGATCTATTGCACAGAAAACTAGAAGGCGCTTGTGAAAAGCGCCAATCAGATTCCCGCATGGCAATCTTCAACAGGTGCACAGGGGGCTTTTGCCTTTCAAAGACAGTTTTGAGACAATTTCATGAGCAGAACTGTATATCCTGCTTTTTCTGACTGTGTCAGTGCTTCTGGACAGATTTCATTAGTGTTTTCTGTATGACCATTTACAAACACTGTGAAAATTCATATTTGCATCAGAAATAAATTGCATTTCAAAATATATTAAAATAGAAAACAGTTATTTTAAATTGTAGTAATATTTCACAATATTTCTGTTTTTACTGCATTTTTAATCAAATAAACACAGCTTTGGTGAGCATAAGACTTTTTAATAACTTAAAAAAAAATCTTAATTTATTTATATTTTTCTATTTCAAATGTACCTGTCTCTAAATGGTCATACGTCAGACAGGGCGGTTTCTGGCGAGATTTAAGTCTTGCCTTTAGTCAAAAGTCTGGTTGTGCATGACTAGCCAGCTGGTCAGTAAGTTGTATTTACTCACTAGAGTTATTTTTCACTCACAGTTGGTGCTTGGCATGTTTTAAAGTTTTTAAAAATGGAATAACATTCATAAAATGACTGAAATAGGCATCCTTAGATGTCCCTGCTGTCTCTGTCACTGCCCGAGGCTCTGTAAATAGCCGGGAATCTGACTGTAGGAGGCTTTTCAGACTGTTTTGCTCTTTGCATGTCAATCATTGTCAGTGACGGGGTTTTTTGACGTTAGGGTGTCTGTGGAAGGTGGAGATTAGGAGAAAGGGGGTGGTCTATTTCAGTGGCAGAATATTATATTTATTTTATATACTGTATATATTGTATTATATTTAATATATTATATTATATAATTATATAATATTATATTTAATATATTGTATATCTGGTTTAAATTTTAAAATGTTAAAATCCGCATATTAAATATATTTATATATATACATTTGCTTATTTATATTGTTTTATTTATTTGATTATTTACTTTTTGCTTGCTTTTTATTTGCTATAATTTATTTATTTGCTTGCTCATTTATTCATTTGCTTTTTTTTTTTTGAGAACTTTGAGAACTTCAATAATATTTTTGTGTGTATATCTCCATCATCCACAGCACATGCTAATATTGAAAGGCGGGGTTTAGGAGAAAGGAGACAGTCTAATTCAGTGATGGAATTTAAAGGCATAGCTCAATAGAAAATAAAAATTGTCTTCCATGTTGTTTCATACCAGTATGACTGACCAATTTCTGCAGAGCACAAATTATTATTATTATTATTATTTTTATTTTTTTTTGAAGAACATTTGAACTGTTTTTGGGTCTAGAACAACATTGGACCCCTTTAACTTATATTGTATGGACAACATTTTTTTTTTCCAAATATTGACTTTTGGTTATGCAAAACCGTCTCCAGGTTACGTATGTAACCATGGTTCCCCGAAGGGAACGAGACGCTGCGTCGAAACGCTACGGGAACGCCACCAGCGTGACCACGCTCTGAATCACATCCGGCGTCAGCTTTCTGTCATTCAGCAAGCGCTCTGTGTGTGTGTGTCAGTCTGATATCTGTTTGTGAGTGTTATTTAGTGTTGTCTGTCACGAAATCTCAAGACAAAACCAGACACCTAAGGCGAGGGCAGGCAGCGTTCAGTCTGTTTGTTTGTTGTCTTCTTGGGAGCAAGCACGCAGTCAGCTCTCGGAAAAAAAGGAGCTGATGGCCCTTTTGGTAGCGTTTGTTACTGCCTTGCTTCGCTCTCAGAGGGCTCGCGGAGCTCGCGCAGTCGGCTCTCGGGGGGGCGGATTGTGCTTTTACCGCTGTTAAGCGCTCCGCTCTCGCCAGGCACGCTCCAAGGAGTGTGTCCGTGCCTGTGATCTTGCGATTGCGATCCCACTGCTGCTGAGGCACGGTGGCGACTGAGATGCGGGGATCGCACATGATCTGGTGGATGGGTTGGAGACGGCTCGTCCTATCTCCACCCGTGTTCCCTAGATCTAGAGCTCGTTCTCGAGGCTTGGAAGCCCATGCTGCGGTTATTCCCCCTCTGAGTGAGAGCTTGCTGATGTGGCCATCTTTCTCTGAGGAGATTGATGTTGTTTGTGTGACTGAGCGGCTCGCGCGCTGCCGAGGCAACGCT
>NW_015548244.1:50704-55589 GCF_001515605.1 Sinocyclocheilus anshuiensis | reverse complement strand
ACCAAAGGGGTGCTCCTCGAGGGGAAACCCGCTTCGCATGCTCAAGGTCACGCGACGGTGCCTACGTGCCTTAGACATGTGAAGGAAATCTTGGTTCTTATCTCAGGGCCTGGTGCTGGGAGCTCCTGGTCGCTGCATATGCTAGCGACGGATGCATCTTTCACCGGTTGGGAGCGGTCATGAGTGGCCGCTCGGCCTGTGGAGCGGCCGCCATGTCAGGTGGCGCATAAGTTGACTGGAGATGCTGGCCGTGTTTCTAACTTTGAAACACTTCCTCCCAGGCACAGGCGGAGGGCGCGCCCCCGCCTGGAGCTGTGGAAGCTGTCGGTGTGGCCTCTGAGGAGGCACAACTCATAGCTTCTGGTCTCTCAACCGAGGTTGTTGAGACCATTCTCCATCCAGAGCTCCCTCTATGAAGAAACTGTACTTCTTGGTGCGGAGACCGCCAGCTCGACCCGGATTCCTCTCCTCGACGGCGCTCCATGGGAGATTCCCGTCAGGAGAGATCTCCTCTCACGGCGGAGGGTGCTCCCCCGCCCAGAGCTGTGGCAGCTGTGGGTGTGGCCTCTGAGGAGGCACAAATCATAGCTTCTGGTCTCTCAACCGAGGTTGTTGAGACCATTCTCCATCCAGAGCTCCCTCTATGAAGAAACTGTACTTCTTGGTGCGGAGACCGCCAGCTCGACCCGGCTAGCGGGCCCCGCCTACTTTAGCCATTCCTGGCTCCCTTTTCTCTCGCCTTAGTTGTGCTCTTCGTTCCCACTAGGCAGGGATTTCCAAGTCTGGCGGCGTGGGCATTCTCGTTCCCGTAGCGTTTCAACACAGCTCGAGTTCCTGAAAGGGAACGTCTCCAGGTTACGTATGTAACCATGGTTCCCCGAAGGGAACGAGACGCTGCGTCTCAGGGCCATACTTCCGGCATCCCTGCCAGTGCTTGCTTCACTCCTAGAAGCTGACGCCGGTTTCACCGCACGTGCTTTTATGCTTCCTGGTCGCTACGTCACCCCGCCCGTGACGTCTCGCCCATCCATTGGACTGATTACACATGTGATTCAGAGCGTGGTCACGCTGGAGGCGTTCCCGTAGCGTTTCGAAGCAGCGTCTCGTTCCCTTCGGGGAACCATGGTTACATACGTAACCTGGAGACGGTTTTGCGTAACCAAAAGTCAATATTTGGAAAAAATTATGTTTTTTAATTTTTATTTTTTTGTCTATACAATATAAGTTAAAGGGGTCCAATGTTGTTAAAATACTTCTGTTTTATTTTATTCATTTGCTTGCTCATTTATTCATTCCCTTTTTTTTTTTGTTGAGAACTTATAATGCAGCATATTTTTGTTTATATCTGGATCATCCACAGCACATACTAATATTTGAAGCTGCACAACTTGCTTTGCAACATTTATTCCCCATGTGAGCAAGCGAGGGGTTTCTAATAGCATCCAATAACATCCACAGGTTGATCTCAAAGTCTGGTATCCAACATTGATGTGCACTTTTTTTTTTCTTTGAGCTTCATGTTCTTCTTGTCACTCTCTGTATTTCGAACGCGTCCCTCATCCACGCACTAGAATTAAACCCAGAATATCTTCTGCGTCATTATGCGATGGTGACAGAAGTGACAGAAGTGGGGAGATTTCTAACGAGAGCCAGCTGCGTTTAATAGGTGGAATTTTATTACATGACGGGGATCCAAGAGAGTGAATTATTCTCCACCATAATAAAGGAGCGGCGTCATATAGCACTTCCTCCAGAGCCAGACAAAGCTCACTGTGAGAGAAAACACAAGCTGTTATCTGCTCTTGTAAGAGGATTCTGTGTTCCCTACCCAGACCCTGAGATCTCCTGTCATTTAAAGAGTATTTTAGAGAGAAAATTCCAATCTGGAACAAGGAACTTTTCTTTTGTAGTGCAATTAGTCATTTGCCGAAAATGGTCTTTTAGCCAGTAAGAATGTATCTAGCCTTAAAAACAAAACTTTGTTTAATCTATTTAGCAGATACTAAAGTGACTTTCTAGTGAACTAGTTATGATAGTTATAGAATGTGTAGTTGTGCAAGATCTACACTTCATTCAAAAGTTTGGGGTAAGATTTTTTTATGTTTTTGAAAGAAGTCTCTTATGCTCATCAAGGCTGAATTTATTTGATTAAAAAATACAGTAAAAACAGTAACATTGTGAAATGTTACTATTTAAAATAAAAATAAAAAAGGTAATTGCGTGTTTTTAACTCACAATTTGGATTTTTTCCCCTCACAATTCTGAGTTTATATCTCACAATTCTGACTGTTTTCTCAGATTTGTGAGCTATAAATGCAGAATTGTGGAAAGAATGTCTGAATTGCAATGCATTAACTCGAATTATAAGAAAAAAGTCTGATTTGTCAGATATAAACTCACAATTGGTAGGAACAAAACATCTGAATTATGAGATGAAAAGTCACAATTATCTTGTTTATTCTTTTATTTTGTGGCAGAAAAAAAAATCTGAATTGCGAGATGTAAACTCAGAATTCAGAGGAAAAAAAGTCTGAATATTAAGGTATGAACTTTGAGATAAAATGTGTGATGAAAATGTCACAATTACCTTTTTTATTTATAATTTCTTAAAATATTTCTTTCTTTATTAATTTATTGAACCATACATCTGACTCAAGAGTCCTATACAGTGAAAAATGCTTCTTGGAATGAAGAGTTTTATTTGCTGGACCTAAAGTGCTTGCAAAGCACTATTAGAGAAACTTGAATTGTGATTGGCCTCAGTGAGTGCATCGACAGTTTCTCTCCTCTCTGAGCTCTTAACCCTGAGACATCTCCAGTGGGACTGTCCCTGCACTTAGTGTCCTGTACGTCACTTTAGATGATGAAATCATCTGCCAAATGGACAGTAACTGAGCAGAAGTATGTGTTTCACTAATGCACCAACAAAATGTATATACACTTTATCCTTCTGTATGTAAAGTATATATCTTGTTTGTCTATCCATTATCTCCCTTTAAATGTTTACTTACCTTTTTACTCTGTTTTTCTGTGAAAATAGCCTCAGATGCTGACAAACTGTCTCCAAAAAAAAATAAAAATAAGTTGACAAATTAATTTTTTATTTATTTATTGTTTGTTGTGCTAAATTATTATAATTATTTATATACCTTGGTTTTTAAATGTTTCTATTTAAAAAAAAAAATATAATATATATATAATGATCATATTAATATACCATGATATTGAAATGTTTCTATTTTTTTCTAATGCTAATTCCTATTCCATTTTAATTCAATTAGAATATTGTTCTTTAGAATGCACAATTTGAGGATATTGTGGTCTTTTGTAATGCATTATGCTTAATAGTTTATGCTTAAACACGAAAAAGGTTGAAGTATTTGTGCCGGATGAGAATCTGAACTCTGTGACACTGATAAGAATGACATTACACCTGTTACCTGTGTATTTATTAG
This sequence comes from Sinocyclocheilus anshuiensis, assembly GCF_001515605.1. Lineage (NCBI taxonomy): Eukaryota > Metazoa > Chordata > Actinopteri > Cypriniformes > Cyprinidae > Sinocyclocheilus > Sinocyclocheilus anshuiensis. The sequence continues at coordinate 52,134 of NW_015548244.1, read as the reverse complement.
GCATGCGTGATCTGAATCTATTAGTGTGTCCCTCTGTGTGTGTTTCGGGACACCCACTGGGTTGTTTTGTCCTTAATTAAAAGGAAATAAATCGGCATCCATCAGCACACAAGGCTCATGTTGGGAAGTTGATGGAAAATTTCAGCACTAATTACATCACAAAATTTGTCAGAAAACTTCTATTCCAGATTAGCATTCACTTGCACAGACAGAGGACGTGCATTAAATCTTGGCAGGTTTATGGATCATTTATTGGGCGGGCGGTGTGATCGGAGTACTATGATGTTTGTTTTCAGCATTTTTTCCGGCACTTTTTATTGATGTAAACGCTCTAATATATGATTAATAATTAATCAAACCGTTTCTGTCTGTATGAGGTTCTTCAGGAACCCACAAACCTCCGGCTTTGAGCAGTAATGAACACAAGCTCTCATGGACTGATTGCACCGTTCCGCTCAGCAACACGATTTATTCTGTTAATACACAGTGTTCTTTTGTTTTTTTTCATGCACATTTGCACATGCAAGCGAACTCACACATACATACAGACACACACACGCTTCTCACACATGCACCGCCATGGTGGAACACAGATATTCTTCTTTTATTTCCATGGAAGACACCCACCGCCTCCATCCCCCGTGTGTGTGTGTGTGTGCGCGCTCAGACATGCCTGTTTCTAAGTTACCAGCTTCACTCTGATGCCAGTTGAGCACAATTCGGAAACACCTTTAAGCTTCAAAACAACTCAACGAGTGAAATGAGGGAAGGACAGCCCTTTACTGTGGTGCTACCAATGGTACATTTGATGATAATACCAAGAACCTTTAAAATAATTACCATATTCATGTACTGTACAATTTGTATGTGTATGGTTCTGTAAGATACCAAAAATACTGTGGTTTAACTGGCATAAAAGAGTCCAGAAAACAGTGTTTTTGAATATTTTTTGGCAAAAAAAAAAAAATATATATATATATATATAAATTATCATTTAAAATAATGATATTTTATTTTTTATTTATATGTATATATTTTATTTTTTATTAATATATCTAATGTTATAAGTATATTACTATTATGGTTCTAAATAATTATCATAGTCATATACCATGGTATTTACTGTAAGTGTTCCCTCAAAGATCATGGTAATGTTGAAACATATCATGTCCTAAAACCACCAACTAGAAACTGTGGTATTACCATGGAACCACATCTGAAAACACAATTAGTACATGATACTATTAATTACAACGTAAATCCCATAGTACATAAAGTACTACAACATAATGTCAGTGCTTTTGAATTTCCATTGTATTATATGCAAAAACATGGTATTACTAAAGTAAAATTTTCAAAACGTCATATTATCATCAAACATTCATGGTAATACCGTCATACTATATATATATATATATATATATATATAT
>NW_015548244.1:50087-50622 GCF_001515605.1 Sinocyclocheilus anshuiensis | reverse complement strand
AATACCAGAGTACATAAAGTACTGTAACATCTAATACATCACTTTACCGTGGTACTGCTACAGTTCTTTTTCTAAGAAGGATATTTCCATGATATTGTATCCAAAAACAAGCTATTACCATAGTAAAATGCCCAAAAGGTCATATTACTGTCCAAAAGACCATGGTGATACCATCATACTTTTTATAAAGAAGTAAATCTCTATCTTTCTGCATATATGCACTTATATGCTTCTGTTCTCTCATCAGATGCGAAAGTTGTAATCAAAAGTCAAGTGAAAGACACCTGGCGAGCGACAGACAGACCGTCAGAGAGGTGAGACCGAACACACGACCTCTCTCCTCTAACTTTATGGAAATGATCCGCCTCACATCAAGCCCAAATAAAGTCTCTCTTCATTCCCAGAAGCATTAAACGGAGCCACTCGTACCCCCACATGAGGGACATACTAGTTGCTTTCCTTCTTTATCATAAACAGCACTCACCTCTGGGTGGGGGAATCCCTCTCGAAAAATAAATCCCTTCTCCTCTATCTT
>NW_015548244.1:49695-49990 GCF_001515605.1 Sinocyclocheilus anshuiensis | reverse complement strand
TCTCTGTATCTGTGTCAGTTTGTCTTGTGTTGCTCCTCAAACTCTTTTTCGGTGATCTGGGTGGCCGTTAATGTGGAGTTCATCCTGATACAGCCGAGGTCCTGGATGTGTCCATCAAATATCACAGAAGAGCCAAAGCTGAAGACCTCACCAGTGAATCCAGGAGCTCCAAATGGAGAGAGAAGGAGAGAAGGAGAGAGAGAGAGAGTACAATGTGAGAAAGGAGGGAGGGGAAGGTAAAGCTCTCAGTGAGAGACCAACTGAATGAGAGAGAGACCAACTGAGAGAGAGAGAG
>NW_015548244.1:46399-49496 GCF_001515605.1 Sinocyclocheilus anshuiensis | reverse complement strand
GAGAGAGAGAGAGAGAGAGAGAGAGAGAGAGAGAGAGAGATTGTGCAGGGAGAATTGTGTGTCTGTTTTGAGGTTTTGTGCATCTGTGTGTATGATCGGTGTGTGTGTGTGTGTTTGTGTGTGGAATTTGGACACTCAAGTAACACTTACAATGTCTGAAAATCATTGCATTAGATACCAGTATTGAATGTATTTTTTTTTTAAACATTTCTCAGATGAATGCTGGATGTGTTTGATAACATAAACAATACATCTGTTGTTCAGAAATTAAAAGTATTTTGGAGTGAATCTCATGGTCATATTGTGCATCAAAATGTGAAAACAAATAATATATAATATGTTGCATAAATAAAAGAAACTTCTCAGTATCATAAAGTGTTCAGATGTTCTATTAATGCAGTTATTCTCAACAGTGATTTTCATCAGATTCTCATTACTGTAATACAGTATTTTTATTACTGTTAAATTACTGGAATACAGTGATGTATACTTTAAAAACTTCACTTAAAATCATTTGTTTGCTTTACAGTAATGAGAATGAGGAGGAATTAATTGTCTTAAAGGTAATATCACACAGCAAAAAAAATAAATAAATAAAAATATTGATCCTAAAAAGTATTTTTATTACATTTAATTTACAGGAATACAGTGATTTATGCTTTTTTTTTTTTTTTTTATAAATATTTTGCTTGCTGCAGCAATGAGAATGAGGAGGTATATATAACAAAGCCAAAAAAAGGTCTTAAAAAGATCTAATTTTATTTGTAATGATCGAAATATTCTTCTTCTTCTTCTAATATTATTATTATTTAATTATATATTGTAATTAATAAATGATAATAGAATAATATACATAATTAGTATAATGTAATTAATGTAATTTATGTTTAAAATTATTTTATTAATATGTATTTTTAATATTGGACCCACACTCATTGATATTTCATGTAATGGAATTGTAAGGTTGTTATTAAAGTTGTTCATAAATGGACCAAATCATATATTTTTTAATTATATTACATATATACTGTTATTTAATATAGAGGAAATTGACCATTAAATATCTGATGCATTTATATTACATTATAGCTTCATTTAAAAGCAACGAGATTCTATGAGATGCTCAGACAAACAAACCTGTGTGTGTGTGTTTCCCTCTTATCATTATGCTTTAATCTAATTTGCTTTGACACTCCTCTGTGTCCTTTGTGTCCTCCGTGTATTTGGATCACACAAGGTTACGTCTTTTATTCAAACACACACACAAATTTTTAGTAGGTTTGACTGTCAAGGGATCGGACCTGTATTAATGACTGAATTACTCTTATGCCCTGAGTGTCATTGAAAGTGTGTGTGACGGGGGTCTTTTTTGCCACTAATATAGTTATGATTCAATAAAATCCCTCTGCAATGTCATATTAAACTCTCTCTCTCTCTCTCTCTCTCTCTCTCTCTCTCTCACACACACTCACACACACACACACACACACACACACACACACACACACACATACATCTGCCTTCAAAACAATATTAAATTGGCGAACACAAGAGCATATGGTACTGTCAATAAACACACACCATAAAAGGACGCAAGGGCCAGCATTCGAGGAAGAGCTGTCAGTTTTGGTAAACAATATCCTGCTCCAAACACAGCACATTAATTCAGCTGTGACCCGCCAGAAGAGCCCGACTGGGTTGTAAATCACAGGTGTAGCGTCGGAACCGTGCCGAAAGATGATGTTTACAAACCTAAGTTTTCTGCACTTGCTTAAACATTTATTCCTGGGCAAGAGAAAAAACACAAAATGAGCTCTCAGAGCAGAAAGCAGTCACTAGAGGACAGCTTACGCATGCCACGGGAAATAAAGTCATTTAGGTCATCGTCAGCATTTCTTTTGAAACTTCTGAAACGCTGAAGTTTCAGGCTGCTGTAATGACGGAATCGTTTGGTATTTGCTGAAAGGGAATGGGAAAAATCAGAAGGGAAGTTATTTGGCATGAAATATTAGTTTGGCATGATGCTTATTAGTTTAGAAACTTGAGTCCAAACGGTTAGGAACTAACCTCTTGTGTCAAAGTAAAACGTTATATAAACTCACAGTTGTGAGTCCAATTCTGAGGAAGAAAGACTGACTTTTCTTACAACTGCGAGCTTATATCTCACAGTTCTTGCTTTATAATTCACAATTCCTTGTGATAGAGTCAAAATGATGAGATATAAACTCACAGTTTTGAGAAAATTTCTCAGAATTGCAAGATATGAAAAAAAAGCCAGAATTGCAAGAGAAATGTCAGAATTGTGAGATGAAAAGTCACAGTTACCTTCTTTATTTTTTTTATTCAGTAGTGGAAACAGGCTTCCATACTGAACTATGTTTATGCAGTGATTATCCATTTATTTCTTGCTATCCACTTTTTTTTTAGCATAGACCTGATGAAATGAAAATTTCCAACTTAAACTGTTGTAAATCTTAAATGCGTTGAATCACAAATTTAAGTTTAGTCTCTTTTTACAGAAGACACTTGGCAGATTATTGCTGAAGTGAAAAAAAGTTATTTTTATATTTGTAAAAATATGTTATAGGAAAAATACCTTTTCCAAAACATGTTTTATTCTAAAACTGCGAGGAAATCAAAATCATAAAACAAGTTAACCTTTTCAAATCATGTCCATATATATGGGTAGAAAAGAATTTTGAAAGAATTTTGTTGCTTTGCAGCCTGAAATGAAGACGAACACAGTTTTTGTTTTATCCAGCTGTATTTACTTAACTTAAACTTAACATTGGATGTTAACTTATAACATCCAAATGAAAGATATAACACCAACATGTCAGAAAAAAATAATGTTATATGTATATGTGTGTGTATATATATATATATATATATTCCACCTTTATTTGACCCTCTAACTCTAACACTTTCTATTCTATTTTAATTCTACATTATCTATATTTATCTTCTTTTTTAATTTTTATTTATTTATTTATTTTTTATAATTTATTTTATTTTAAAACAACAACAAAAAACAAACAAACACTAGCTTTCTATTTTTTCTATTCTATCTACTTGTTTTTCTTTGTGTGTGTGTGTG
>NW_015548244.1:41964-45869 GCF_001515605.1 Sinocyclocheilus anshuiensis | reverse complement strand
TGTATATATTTATTTATTTATTATATATATATATATGTATATGTATTTATTTATTATATATATTATAACTTTTATAGGTCGGCGTATTGAATTCTTGGATCTTTAAACCGTCAAAACAGATGGTTTTTATAAAGAACTAGACACTCTTAAGTTCTTTGTGGACCTTTAACCTTTATTTTTAGTAGTGTACAGTGAGCTGAGGCTGCAGTGATTGTGTTATCAAAGTGTTTTGCTCTTTTCTTGGCACTGTGCACACGTGAGAGTCATGGCTCATGACCTTTGACCTCTGCCTGCTGTGGTCTTCACCTCACAGGTCACCTGCAGATGGAGGTCATGTGGAACGTGCCTTTGCAGTGATTATCTCGCTGTTAATAGTGCTCTGAAATGTTTTGGCAGTTTGCCGCCTGTGTTAAAAATCAGTTCGCATCTCGACAGCTGTGTTGAGGACGGTTGAACTCAACTCAATGAGACATGAACGAGTTTAAGAGCCATCAAGAAGATAAAATCATGTCAAATAGCGTCTGTTTCCATTACTGTCATTAACTGTGTTTAAGAGATGTTCTGAGTTATTACATAAACTATTAGTTTTACATTTACTGAAGATACAGTGAGTGTCTGTCCATGCAAAACTCACCACCGTGACATTGTGGGTGTAAGGGGAGATTTCCAGTTTGTTGCCGTGCTGTTGATAAAATGTTCAGAGTGGTTATTAGCGAATTTCTATACCATTGCTAGGATGTTTTGGATGGTTGCATACTAACCCATATCGAAGTGTCTGATATTCTAATTTTTATGGATCCCTCTTTCAGTGTTTGTTTATGGAATTAATGGTCTTAAACTTAATAGCACATCTTCTGATTTGAGGTTTCGTTCATGCTATGAATTTAATGTACCTTAAATCAGGCTTTTTCATAATGTCCTCACTGTGTGATGTATACTTTCAAGGGATTTTTCAGACGTCTGTAACCAAAGGCTGCAAGATTGCAGTGTAGGTAATGCTGAGTTCACACTGCACGATTTTAGGCCAATTTTTCATTCGCCGACAGGTTTTGCGAAATCGCCGACAAATGCCTGAAATCGGAGGCAAATCGGTGCTCGTTCATGCGAGTGACAATCACGCAGTGTGAATTATCAAAGATGCGATCTGAGGGAATCGCAGACTCGTCGCCGACGCCCGTGAAATATTTGGCATGCTAAATATCTGGAGCTGTCGGTGATTCACAATCAGCTGTGTGAAATAATTTCTGACTGAAAAACACATCGGCGATGACCTACAGCCTACCCCGCCAAAAAAATTTGTATTTTACCCCCGAACGCGATTTTTACTGGGGGACCCCCTCGAAAGCAATTGGGCTATTTTCAGGCTAGTTTTGAGTAGTAATTGGGCGGGTTTTGTAGCGAAAACCTGGCAACCCTGCACCAGACAGAGCTGTCGGCGATTCTTCCTATTGTAAAGTCATGCAATGTGAAACCCCCTGTCACCAATCCATCGTGCAGTGTGAACACAGCAGCAACTGAATGCGACCCCAGATAGTCACGCAGTGTGAAAATCACTTTCACAGACTTTTTCATTAACTGTTCCCTCCTGGTGGAATGACCTGCCCAAATCAATCCAAGCAGCTGAGTCCTTAACCATCTTCAAGAAATTACTAAAAACACATCTATTCCACCTTTATTTGACCCTCTAACTCTAACACTTTCTATTCTATTTTAATTCTACATTATCTATATTTATCTTCTTTTTTAATTTTTATTTATTTATTTATTTTTTATAATTTATTTTATTTTAAAACAACAACAAAAAACAAACAAACACTAGCTTTGAGATGTTCTGAGTTATTACATAAACTATTAGTTTTACATTTACTGAAGATACAGTGAGTGTCTGTCCATGCAAAACTCACCACCGTGACATTGTGGGTGTAAGGGGAGATTTCCAGTTTGTTGCCGTGCTGTTGATAAAATGTTCAGAGTGGTTATTAGCGAATTTCTATACCATTGCTAGGATGTTTTGGATGGTTGCATACTAACCCATATCGAAGTGTCTGATATTCTAATTTTTATGGATCCCTCTTTCAGTGTTTGTTTATGGAATTAATGGTCTTAAACTTAATAGCACATCTTCTGATTTGAGGTTTCGTTCATGCTATGAATTTAATGTACCTTAAATCAGGCTTTTTCATAATGTCCTCACTGTGTGATGTATACTTTCAAGGGATTTTTCAGACGTCTGTAACCAAAGGCTGCAAGATTGCAGTGTAGGTAATGCTGAGTTCACACTGCACGATTTTAGGCCAATTTTTCATTCGCCGACAGGTTTTGCGAAATCGCCGACAAATGCCTGAAATCGGAGGCAAATCGGTGCTCGTTCATGCGAGTGACAATCACGCAGTGTGAATTATCAAAGATGCGATCTGAGGGAATCGCAGACTCGTCGCCGACGCCCGTGAAATATTTGGCATGCTAAATATCTGGAGCTGTCGGTGATTCACAATCAGCTGTGTGAAATAATTTCTGACTGAAAAACACATCGGCGATGACCTACAGCCTACCCCGCCAAAAAAATTTGTATTTTACCCCCGAACGCGATTTTTACTGGGGGACCCCCTCGAAAGCAATTGGGCTATTTTCAGGCTAGTTTTGAGTAGTAATTGGGCGGGTTTTGTAGCGAAAACCTGGCAACCCTGCACCAGACAGAGCTGTCGGCGATTCTTCCTATTGTAAAGTCATGCAATGTGAAACCCCCTGTCACCAATCCATCGTGCAGTGTGAACACAGCAGCAACTGAATGCGACCCCAGATAGTCACGCAGTGTGAAGACAACGGCGATCCGACGAATTTGAAAATCGTGCAGTGTGAACTCTGCATAAGTGATTCATTTTCAGTTAATTCATACAATTTTTGCAAATGAACCACTTTGATTGATTCTTTCTTTCTTTCTTTCTTTCTTATTCTTATTTTTAATTCTTATTAGTCTTTTTAAAATGTATTCATTTATTAAAATTTTATTTCGTAGTGAAGTATTTAGTTAAATGTTACTGCTTATTCATTCTGTTTTTTAATATTTCATTGTCTAGTTCGATTTTAAAATATATTAAATTGTTATAAAATATATTTAGTGTTTTAAAATAGTTTCTACTTGTTATATAAAACCATATAAAATATTTATTCATTATTATTATTATTTTAATTATTGTTCACACATACAATTATCATTGTTCACACTTACTTTAGCCTAGTTTTCTGGTTTATTAGTTGTTTTTGGATACATTTTCCCCCACATATTTTTTATTTACACTACCGGTCAAACGATTTTTTATGTTTTTTTTTTACAGGAGTTTCTTCTGCTCATCGAAGCTGCATTTATTTGATCAAAAATACAGGAAAAAATGCAATATTGTGAAATATTATTATGATGTAAAATAAACAATTTCTATTTTAATATACGTTAAAATCTAATTTATTCCTGTGATGCAAAGCTGAATTTTCAGCATCATTACGCCAGTCTTCAGTGTCACATGATCCTTCAGAAATCATTCTAATATCCTGATTTATTATCAGTGTTGAAACTGTTGTGCTGCTTAATATTTATTTGGAACCTGTGATACTTTTTTTCAGGATCATTTGATAAATAAAAAGTTAAAAAGAAGAGCATTTTAAATAGAAATCTTTTCTAACAATATACACTACAGTTCAAATGTTTGGGGTCAGTACATTTTTATTCTTTATTTTTTTTGAAAGAAATTAAAACTTTTATTCAGCAAGGATGTGTTAAATTGTTAAGAAGTGATAGCAAAGATTTATATATTTTTTTAGAAAATATTTATATTTTGAATAAATGCTGTTCTTTTTAACTTTTTATTCATCAAAGAATCCTGAAAAAAGTATCGCAGTTTCCAAAAAAA
>NW_015548244.1:27546-37041 GCF_001515605.1 Sinocyclocheilus anshuiensis | reverse complement strand
GTGTCTAATATATACCACAATATTAACTTTTATTATTGAATTGTTTTAAATAAATATCACATTTGCAACTGGTCAGTGTTCAAAAAATGCTGGGAAATCTCTTCATGTAGCCCTACAAGAGTGATTACCGATAAACTGTCTGAAAAAAGAAAGTCACGTTTTAGAGAAGAAAAAAATCACCCACTGACTTTCAAAGCTGCTACATAGTAACGACTTTCTACTTCGAGGACCTTGATAGAAATGTAGTGGAGTGAAAAGTACAATATTTGTCTTTCAAATGTAGTGAAGTTAAAGTCATACGTTCCCAGAAAAAAATAATACTCAAGTAAAGTACAGATACTCAAAAAGTGTACTTAAGTACAATACTCAAGTAAATGTACTTAGTTACTGTCCGCCTCTGGACGCCAGTCTCGAGTATTTTTGTGTCAGACTCTTACACAACTGTTTTCTGGAGTCCTCAACTAAGTTTCATCAACTTCTGTTTCAGATCAGTGATCCAAAAGCCCACATGGATTCTGCACCTCAACTCTAGAGAAAACTCTACAGAATTTGGCCATGTGTAATTGAAGAAATTCCACCCATCCTCTGTCCCTCGTGAGTTTAAATATTTGATAAATTAGCCAAATAATTATTATTATATCAATGTATATTTCAAAATACAAAGTACTATGATATAACTTAAAACAATTTTTTTTAATATAACAAAAATTCTATCAGAATTTTTTAGTCAGTAATGTGACAAAAAATGTAGTGTTATAAAATGTATATTTAGAAATTTGATGTGTGTATATATCATTAATGTGTGATTTATATGTAAATATATTAATCCAATATAATCATATTTAATTATATATGCTAATTGTATATATACTGTATATATGTATATGTGTGTATATATATATAGTCAGTATGCGAAATTCCCAGGACATCCACAGTCTTGAGCTGGCGGCTGGCGAGGCAGGGGAGAGAGCGGGCCTGGCGCCCCGCAGGGTGATGGAGCGGCATCCGCTCGAAGGTGCACAGCGACCAGGCAGCAGACCGGCAGTCCCCGACTTTGCAGATGAGCCAATGCCCACGGAACCCCCAGCACCGACGACCCGGGCCTGGATGGCCGGGTGTTTCCTGCATCAGGACGGACTTTCCCCTGGCCCCAGCAGGATGGTAAAGATAGAGGGGAAACCAGTACAGGCCTTCTTGGATTCCGGCAGTTCAGTCACCCTGGCCGGGGTTCCAGAAGCTCCTAAGCCCGCTGCGCTGTCCCATACCGGCCCTCCAGTAGTGGACGTGGAACCGCAGCTGTCGGCGACCCAGAAAGCGGAACTCGAGGCCCTGGTCAGTCAGTTCCAGGATGTGTTCAGTGAGACCCCGGGTAGAACCACCATCATCGAACACGAGGTCCGCACACCACCAGGAGTCGTAGTCCGGCAGTGGCCCTACCGGATACCAGAAGCTCGCCGGCCGGATATAGAGGAGGAAGTCAAGAAGATGCTCCAACTAAGAATCATCGAGCCCTCCCGTAGCCCGTGGGCCAGCCCCATAGTGATGGCTCCAAAGCCGGACAACACCCTCCGGTTCTGTAACGACTTCAGGACACAGGACCAGGGCGACACCTAGAGGGGGGGAATGTGGCGAGTATCCCGAGTCCAGATTAGCGTCGCCCTGGAAACGCCGCTGCCACACTGATCACCGAAGCACAACACCTGTGCGTGATGAGTGGCGCACCTGGAGCTCGTTCCCGCTGGCCATAAAAGCCAGGAGAAGAGACACCAGCGGGAAGGCACCCCGGAGCTCCAGGCGACATTAATGCTTGTTTCTCCTTATTCACAGACTCCGACGGCACCCCAGGAGAGGGATCTGCACCACGGCACTTCACCCCACGAGCACCACGCTGAGACGGGCACCGAGCACCATTCATCTGAGCACGTGTGATCAGTGTGTGGGCAATAAATCACCCTCCGGGGCTCTTTCGATCAGTACCGAGTCTGTGGTCTCATTCACCCCGCGACTATGGATTTACATTTATATATCCACACTTATGATAATTAGTCATACTTATTTATATATATATTCTTGATTTACATGTATACATTCAGCCTTATGACTCTTTCTATGACTTATGACTTTTTCTAAAACTCTTTCTATATTTCTACATTATCTATTCAGATTTGTTTATATTTCCAGAATTATATTTATTCATTTTTACTTCTATATATTTATGATTTACACAAGTCTGAATATATAAATGTAAATCATAAATACAAAGAATCAGTCATTATTAGTATTAGTATTTAGGCCAAACAATTAATCAAAAGTATAATATTTACTTAATTACATAATTAGTTGCTACGTCTTCATTTGGTCTTTACATCCATTCTGCAGAACTGTACAGATGTTCCTACAAAATCAGTGAAAAAAAAATAAGTTAATTTCATGTGAGAAATGGACTGTAACGTTTACTGTAATGTTTAGTGTTAATTTTATGTCCTGTGAAACAATATCTCAATGTGAAGCATTTTGAATTTACATCGCTGAATCTTTTGGACCAACAAAAACCCGTATTATCTCAGGCCTCGTTTGCATTGATAACTGCAGAAGCATGCAGATTAGATCAACTCTAAAACTGATGCTCTTCCTAAAGAGGGTGAAAACATCAGATGTGAGAGAATAGTGCTGCTATTTTCAGCTCTTTATTTGTGCCGTCTGTGTCCCAAGGATCAGTTCATCTGCATATCTCGATTATATGTGCAAACATCACAGAAACATACAGAAAATCAATTTAACACATTAATCAAAGACCTCTCGCTCAGAGACGCCTGCTCACGACAGATGACAAACATGACCTTAGTTCTTTCAGCTTTACACTGCAAATCTAATATTCGTGCTGATAGTTTTCTTTTTCATAGCTCAGGAGACTTAGCTCATGTTCTAAATGTTAATTAGTAAATATCACTTTCACACTTCAGAAGTATCAGACTTTGGTATTTTGGCAAATCTGAGCACAGTTTGAGGCAGTGTTGAGATCACTTAAAATTCTTGAAGAGACGGTGTGCTTTTCTCACATTCATGAACTGTGCTCATTTATGCCAAAATATCACTGCAGGGAAAAATCAAAGATCTCAGGAAGACCTCAAACATCTCAAAATACAATAAAGAATGCTATTGTATTAAGCACTCCTCACACAGAAGTCAGTTTCAAACCAAGCAACTTTCTGTTGGTCAGTGAGACAAATTTGCGTAACCAACTTAAACATTAGCGAAATCTGCATGGGGATCTTTTTCGCCCTGATGTTACACTCCCAATTACACCGATTCATTTTGGAATGATTGGATTTTGGCTGCAAAATTTTGCAGAAGAGTGGTAAATGTTAGGAACTTTATTTAGCAACTTTTACTACTTTGTTAAATCTCTTCAAGTAATATTATCCTCAGGCTTTATTTTACCCATAAATCAAAAAGCACTATTCTACACTCCCATTTTAAGTTCCTGAGACTAACATGGAGAATTAGCCTTCCATTTTGAACTAAAAATTGACATCATGAATGAATATCTCCATTACAGGGACACTTTGCCTGGAGTAACCTGGAGTTAAGAGCTTTGCTCAAGGGCATGATGGAGATGGTTCATGGCTCACATTGTTTGGGGATCAAACAGAGACTTTGAGGTAACCAGCCCTAAGCCTAAGCCTATACATCACAGTCTCTAAAGGGTTTCACGGGATTTTGTTTCCTTGGTTGTTTTTATTTTAGGAAACTCTGCTGGTTTAATCTGTGAAGCAGAAGAGAGGTAAATATTCCACTGAGGAAGAATCTATCAGCTATCGCCATTGTACCCTTAAGCAAGCAACCTGGGTCGTTTGAGACAGAAGTGCTAAATTACAATTTAATGTGTTTTAAAACCACTTTTAAGCTCTTCTGCTTGACCAAAATTTTCATCATCATCATCATCATCTTGGGAGAGTTTTTGGGAATGAAAATCTCCACTCAGGGAAGAAAACCTAGTCCTGACCCGCACGTTTCATGAGTCATTCTGCCTTGATCAGTTATTCCTGGAGTGATGTAGGCAGCATAACAGGTGCACAGACACAATGCTGACGTGTGCTGGTACCCATATAGCATTGACCAAAGGGACTTCTTGTAAAGCTGTCAAAGTTTGAGGATGCAAAATCTATCTTTGTGCCTCACGCAATGAAGACACAGGCATCAATTAATCCTGAAATAACTCAAATGGCGAGGCTCAAGCAGTGCGCTGACATTTAGCAGACAACACCTTTTTTTCATCGTCTTATTTTACAGGTGACACACCATAGCATCAGCAAACATAAATCTTATAGAAGATCTGAGACAGAGAAGAACATTTAAAGCAGTGTTTCTCAACCCTGGTCCTGGGCGCCCCCCAGCACTGCACATTTTGTGTGTCTCACTAATCAAACACACCTGATTCAACTCATTAGCTAATTAAAAGAAACTCCAGGAGCTGAAATGGGTGTCAGATAAGGGAGACATACAAAATGTGCAGTGCTGGGGGGGGCGCCCAGGACCAGGGTTGAGAAACACTGATTTAAAGGAACTGATCTTCCAAGTGGACCATTCTGGAATTCTTGCTCACTCTCATGTTTAAAACCATATAACTGACTTTCTTCTGTGAAACTTAGATTGCTAGGCAGGTCCAAGCTGCTCTTTTCCATACAATGAAAGTACATTCTTAAAAAATAATGGTTCTTTATTGGCATCTATGGTTCAACGAAGAACTGTTAACATCAGTAGAACTTTCCATTGCACAGAAGGTTCTTTGTAGTGAAAAATGTTCTTCAGATTGTGAAAATGTTCTTCACACTATAAGAGCAATAGTTCTTTTAAGAACTTTTCACTGAGAGGTTCTTTGAGGAACCAAAAATGGTGGTTCTATGGCATCACTGCAAAAAACCCCGTTTGAAACCTTTATTTTTAAGGTTGTAGATGGAGATTTATACAGATTTATACATAAAAGTAGTCCATACAGCTTGTGCACTATATTTCAAGTCTTCTGAATCATGTAATAGCTTTGTGTGGGGACCATACACAAATTTAAGTTGTTATTCACCTGAAAATCTTCTCAGATCTCATTCGTTTTTATGATAAGTTAAAAAATGGTGCCTTTCGCTGGGCCACACCAAGTTACTGATGGCATAACATCTCCTTTTTGTGTTTTACAGAAGAAAAGTCATATGGGGTTTGGAACAACATGAGGGTGAGTAAATGTTGACAAATGTTTCATTTTTAATTCTTTCCTTTAAAGGTCCCATGACATGCTGCTTTTTGGATGCTTTTATATAGGCCTAAGTGGTCCCTAGTACTGTATCTGAAGTCTCTTTCCCGAAATTCAGCCTTGGTGCAGAATTTCAGCCACTACGAGCCAGTCCCACAATGAGCTTTCCTTAGGACGTGCCATTTCTGTGTCTGTAGCTTTAAATGCTAATGAGGAGGAGAGAGGCGGGGCAACTGCCATGCTTCGCTCGTTTGCAAGCCATGATGTCTCTCGAGGAAAAAAAAATATTGCGCTCGCCTCGCACGGTAGTAGCTCATTTTCTCATGGGTGGGCCAAATTCTCTGGGCGGGCAAAGCAGAGAAAGGGGAGGTAACCTTTCCCCGTATGACGACATAAAGGGAAGATTCCAGATTGGGCCATCTGAGCTTTCATTTTCTCAAAGGCAAAGCAGGATACCCAGGGCTCGGTTTACACCTATCGCCATTTCTAGCCACTGGGGGACCATAGGCAGGCTAGGGGAACTCATATTAATGTTAAAAAACCTCATAAAGTGAAATTTTCATTCCATGGGACCTTTAAAGATAACAAATCAAGCTTTGATTCCAGAGTTTAGCGAGTTCACAGTCAATATCAAACAACACATGATTGATAACATCCGAGGAGGAATTTAATTCTGCCGTTGTTCTCGTTCAGCTGATTTTTATCTTACAAATGTTAGAATTATTCTGTTTAACTTTGAGGAAATCATCCATTATTCACTCACTTGGCTCCGATTCATCCTTTTATCGTGCCGCCTGCATCTTTCCCATTTTTTTCCTTTTTGTTTCTCTCAGCTTCTCTCATTCTCTTAGTATCATCTATTGTTAAATATTTTTGATTTTATGAGATGGAAGGAAATCCTTGGAAAACAAGCTCTTGTTTACTTGTCATACCAGGTGAAAAATCAAAAGCAAGAAATTGTCCTTCAGTAGAAGCAAAACCAACCACAGATCTACATGTCACAATTGCAGACCAGCTTTGGATTAAGCAGGTAAACAGACAAGACAGCCTGTCTCTCTCTCGGTTTCATATCTCTCATAACCACATGGAGAACGTTCATTATTTTAGCAGTCCTTTTCTATCTGAACCACTTCTGGAAGATCAGAAAAGTAAGAGAGCACGATCATACAGCATCTCTCCACCCTGGCATAAATCCTGATAAATTATTATGCTCAAATTACCAGGGATCCTGAAGGGAAGAGAGAGAGAGCGAGAGAGAGAGAGAAGGTTCAAAGCACAGTGAAAATCTGAACCAGCTGTGTGAGCTTCTTTCTTCATGTCGTAAAAAGCATTTTTTCGTATTTTCATTCTTAATAACTTGGCTCGGTGCCTTTTAGTAATTTGCAAAGGTACACATTGATATTATCAGCAAACAAACATTCAAGTAACTTTAGGAAGAGAGAAAAATTAAACAGACCACTTTAACAATTATTGTACATCTTTAATGGGGGTTAGAGAGAGTTTAATACGGACTGATCTTGAACAGCTGTCAAAATTCAAACTAATTTAGCAGTGATACCTAAAAATTGGACAGGAAAGAATTTGGGAAAAACAAGTCATGGGAATGTCGCAATAGGTGAACATAAAAAAAAATTATATTTAGCAATTTTATGGTGATAAAGGACCTTTTTTGTTGGTTTAAATTTTAACATTTAGCTAGTGTAAATATTTGTAAAAATTTTATATACACACACACACACACACACACACACACACGTTGTGTTTCCATGTTTTATGGGGACATTCCATAGGCGTAATGGTTTTTATACGGACCCCCCAATACAGTAAAACTGCACATTTTAGAGTGGCCTTTTATTGTGGCCAGCCTAAGGCACACCTGTGCACAATTTACATTTTAACATTATTTATACAGTTTGTCATTACAATATTATATAATTTATTATTAATATATATAAAACATATTTTTTCAATTTAGATTTGTAAATTGTACTGTAAATTTTTTTACTGTAAATTTTTCATCAACTGTCACTAGATAACAGTACGAAAATATGGAAAATGTGCTTAAATGTCTTGAAAAAATGTATGTCGCCCTAATGGTCTCTAAACACACTTTATGCTTTATGTGCAATATAATTTTGATATTGGGGTGAAATGTGATCTCAACATGTACTTTAGGGGGTTTTGTGAGATATCTAGGGGGACATTTCAAGACAAATCATGCTTCTCCATTTTTGCTGAATCAAAACAAACATATGATGGTTTGTACTAAAGATATTTGGACTTTCCAACCTGACACTCAGTGATAAAACGCATCCCCTCCTCCATGATAAGTCCTGGCTGTTTCCATAGCAACCTTTCTGCTATTAGCTGGCAGATACCCAGAGTAAAGCGCAGCCGTAAGTTTGGGGAAAGACTTTTTCTCTCGCAAACTACCTGCTTCCAGTTCTTGCGAACAAAGAGCTGAAACCGTAGCTCTGATGCTTTGAAGATGAACAGGAAAAACGCTATTGGCAGCTTGAGACGGGACTTAATGAAGAGACAAATATCAGCCCGACGGGCCACAGTGACAGTTGTTTCCAAAAAAGATGGATGCATGTCCATCTGGCCCGGTCAGTGCCCAAATCAGACATAAGGAGAGAGAGAGAGTTTTAGCTGATATAATGACTGTTAAACCGTTAGCATCAGCCAAACTCCCACTCGGAGCGCACAAAGGCATTGTGGATCTGACAAGCGGTGGCATTAGTCATTTTACAGTCACAATGGCGCTCTTTGAAGTGCGTTTCTCGACACTGTCTGTTCTCCAGCGTGTGCTGATGTCCCAGCAGTGGGAGATACTCAGATATAGGTCAGATTTCCATGACACATCTCTGCCCTATATATTCCCTGAACATACAGCGTGATGAAGAACCCTTGTTTATTTAATAATGAGACAACACAGGGCTTATGATCCATTATGATTCATTATGATCCATTACAAAAATAACAACTGTCATAAAGGTAACAGTCTCTATTAGTGATGTTTAATACATAGCCATGTTTTTATTTTATTTTCAGAAATAAAAAGATCATTTGCGAATAAACAAGTTCTAAAGACATTTCTTTTCATTATACAGTCTTAATTTCATCACTATAAAACAGTATTTTGTTTGTCTGTATATATATATATATATATATATATACACACATAAAGGCAGTACTACACGTACAGTATACCATGATGTAGAAATAATTTAAATAATATAAAATTATTATTTGTTTATTTGCTAATGAGACATCAGGCTATTACAATACAACACAGGGTGTTTATAATAATTTTTTATTGTAAACTATAATATTTTTTATTGATGATTTTTTTTTTTTGCATTTTATTTTCCCTAATTTTCATTACTCAGTCATTCTTATTACTGTAATACAATATTTTTGTGTATAAAATAAAAAAAAACAAACTAATTCTGTAATATATAGGCAGTACTATACCATGAAGTATAAATACTTTATAATTTACATAATATAAAATTTCTTTAGAATTTCTTGTGTATTTATTAATGAGACATCAGACTATTATGATTTTTAGTTATAATTATTTTTAATAACTAAAATAATATTCTCTATTATTTATTTTACTTTTTATTAAATTTTTATCTTATTTCATTTTGTTTTCCATTATTTCCATTATTCAGTCATTTTCATTACTGTAATACAATCAATTTTATGTATATTGTGTATTTTTTATTTGCATAGGCTCTATACATAGGCAGTGCACATGTATCATCATGTTTACATATTTCATAATTTAAATAATATATAATTTTTTTAGTTTCTTGTTTATTTGCAAATGAATCATGATGCTATTGCAATATAAAAAAAGGTGTTGATTTTTATTATTGTAATATAATATAATATAATATAAAGTAAAATTAAAAGTACATATTTGTGTGTAATTTTTGTTTATTTATTTTTTATTTGTGAAATATATAGGAAGTGCTACACATACCATTATGTATAAATGCTTTATTTAAATAACATTATAATTTTTCTCTTGACTTGGACCAATAAGCAGCCACCCTGCTTAGCAACGTCCCAGAAACCACCCAGAACACCCTAACAACTGCATAAGAACACCTTTCCCTTTCACCTTTCCTGAGATTTCCCCGTCCTGATCTTCACCTGCTATTGGAGGGGTTTCCATGGCAACAGGTATGTAGTGGGAACTGATGGCGTTGTTGGAAGACCACTCTCATGGAGCACTG